>NC_051229.1:34433098-34605598 GCF_015220715.1 Pygocentrus nattereri
AGTGCCAGCTTGCTCCAGGACATGAGGAGGTGGGGTAGTGCCAGCTTGCTGCAGGACATGAGGAGGTGAGGTAGTGCCAGCTTGCTCCAGGACATGAGGAGGTGGGGTAGTGCCAGCTTGCTCCAGGACATGAGGAGGTGGGGTAGTGCCAGCTTGCTGCAGGACATGAGGAGGTGAGGTAGTGCCAGCTTGCTGCAGGACATGAGGAGGTGAGGTAGTGCCAGCTTGCTGCAGGACATGAGGAGGTGAGGTAGTGCCAGCTTGCTCCAGGACATGAGGAGGTGAGGTAGTGCCAGCTTGCTGCAGGACATGAGGAGGTGGAGTAGTGCCAGCTTGCTGCAGGACATGAGGAGATGAGGTAGTACCAGCTTGCTGCAGGACATGAGGAGGTGGGGTAGTGCCAGCTTGCTGCAGGACATGAGGAGGTGAGGTAGTACCAGCTTGCTGCAGGACATGAGGAGGTGAGGTAGTGCCAGCTTGCTCCAGGACATGAGGAGGTGGGGTAGTGCCAGCTTGCTCCAGGACATGAGGCGGTGAGGTAGTGCCAGCTTGCTCCAGGACATGAGGAGGTGGGGTAGTGCCAGCTTGCTCCAGGACATGAGGAGGTGAGGTAGTGCCAGCTTGCTCCAGGAGATGAGGAGGTGGGGTAGTGCCAGCTTGCTGCAGGACATGAGGAGGTGAGGTAGTGCCAGCTTGCTCCAGGACATGAGGAGGTGAGGTAGTGCCAGCTTGCTCCAGGACATGAGGAGGTGAGGTAGTGCCAGCTTGCTGCAGGACATGAGGACAGCTGTCGTGTTTATGACCGATTCACACAGGATGATGAATCTCAGTATAAATGACAGAGATGGGATTCATGCACTGAAGTGATGTTACCGGCCCCCTGCAACCTACTTGAAAATAAAATCTAATAGAGAGATTAATTTCTGGAAATCAAAGATTCGTTTTGATTAAAAAAAATTATATTGTTCGATTAATTTGTAGCGACTATTTACAAAATACATGGGACAGGGTTTCGAGATGCTCGTTACATTGCTTTAATATCATTTTTTAAACCTTTGCGAGAATACATTCACAGCATAAACTCGTTGATTATTTCTTTATTCTTCTATTTTTTTTATGTATTAATTATTTGCGCTGCTTTCGTCCAGCACAGCTGACGTCATCCAGGCGCGCAGTCGCGGTCGGACGCGCACGTGTGTGATGGCTGCGGTGTGACTGCAGGAGATCAGGTCGAGAAGTTTCGTCGCGGGTGTTAAAAGGCGTTCCTGCGTTTTCAACACCGACATCAGGTCAATGAGTCTTTGTCCGCCTGGTCGGTTTAATCTGCTGTGTAAGCCCAGAGGAAGCGCTGCGGTGAGTCTGCTGGAGGACTGAGACTCTAAATCACTGAAGTCTAAACCACTCGGTCCGTGTCCACCGTGTAACTAGTCCTTCGAGAGAAGCAGCGCTGAGGACGCGATGCGGGGCTTAAACGCGTGTTTAGACGCAGGCGCTTAGCCTCGTGTAGCTGTTTAGTAGCTCATAGCTAAAGTAGCTAACGTGAAGAACATCTTGAGAAGGTAGCGGAGACTCTTATCGCTACTCTGTGCTGAAACGTTCATTCTGCTGTCTTTTATTAGCTTTGGGTTTCGTTTTCTTAGACATTATTAGAGTTCTTGGTTCTAATAAGGTGTTTAGATCGTTAAGTTAGCCTGTTAGCAGCTTTCGACGCGTGAGTGAGGTGCTTAAAGTATGGAAGCCCGTTTCAGCCACTGGAGGAATGACTTGTGTAGTCATTTAGTCATTATTAAGCCGTTTAGTTATGAAGTCATAATAATGAGAAGGTTTTCATGGCTCAGCATCTCATAGTCATGGCTCAGCATCTCGATCATGGCTCAGCATCTCATGATCATGGCTCAGCATCTCATGATCATGGCTCAGCATCTCATGATCATGGCTCAGCATCTCATGATCATGGCTCAGCATCTGGATCATGGCTCAGCATCTCATGTTCATGGCTCAGCATCTCGAACCTAGAACATGGTCTAAGTTAGTGGTACCATCTCACCCTTTTGCTCAAATCATTTTCCTTCTCATAGGTGCGGCTCATATCTTTGCCCTGATGACCAGCATGGCCCAGAGGTGGGCTGGGGGCCACTGTGCCTCTGTGCTCTGTGTTGGGGCTGCAGGAGGAGCACAGGGTTTGCTGGCTTCCGGTGCTGAAGGGGGTGAAGTGACTGTGTGGACCCAGGAAGGGGTGCCTCTGGCCCAGCTGCACCTTAGCGGTCAGGAGGATGTCACTTGCACATCTTTCTCCCCGATGGCCCCGGGGCTGCTGTATGCTTCTCATGGAGAGACGATCAGTGTGCTGGACCCTCGTAAACTCACAGGGCCAACAGAACAGCTGCAGAATGTTGGAGAGGATGAGATTAATTCATTATCAGTGAATGAGACGGGCACCTCGCTGGCCCTGGCTGACGACTCTGGGGCTGTGAGGGTGGTGGACCTGCAGACAAGCAAGGTCTGCCGGACGCTGCGGAAGCACACCAATATCTGCTCGTCAGTAGCCTTTCGGCCACAGAGGCCTCAGAGCCTCGTGTCTGCGGGGCTGGACATGCAGGTAAGAATAGATGACAATTAATATATTTCCACTATATCCTTCAACATCACGGCTGGGACAAAACCTTGTATCTCCAAAACTTTACGGGAGGATGACAAAACTTTCTGAACTTGCAATAGAAGTTAGTATAAAACTTTTTTTCCAGTAATTTTGGACTTTTTCTGTTGCTTCATCCTTTATGAAATGTTTACATAATATATCTATAAAATATATTTATATAATATATCAAGGGCAGCTGATGTTTTCAAATTATGTAAAAATGAAATAAAGTGGGAGAAAAAAAATAACAAAAGGAAGTTTTTGTCCCTCACACACGGTCACTGTTTGGCCCCACCGTCCAGCAGTAACAGTGTTTGCTCTAGGCTTTGTTTCTCGAAAGGCCTCACAAAGCATACAGAGGATTTTTAAAAGGTGAGCATCACAATAGTCTCTGTCAGTTAAGACGACTTCAACACCAAAGCCTGATTTGGACGGGGGTTTCACATGAGGAGGTGGGGTAGTGCCAGCTTGCTGCAGGACATGAGGAGGTGAGGTAGTGCCAGCTTGCTGCAGGACATGAGGAGGTGGGGTAGTGCCAGCTTGCTGCAGGACATGAGGAGGTGAGGTAGTGCCAGCTTGCTGCAGGACATGAGGAGGTGGGGTAGTGGCAGCTTGCTCCAGGACATGAGGAGGTGAGGTAGTGCCAGCTTGCTGCAGGACATGAGGAGGTGGGGTAGTGCCAGCTTGCTGCAGGACATGAGGAGGTGGGGTAGTGCCAGCTTGCTGCAGGACATGAGGACAGCTGTCGTGTTTATGACCGATTCACACAGGATGATAAATCTCAGTATAAATGACAGAGATGGGTTTCATGCACTGAAGTGATTTTACCGGCCCCCTGCAACCTACTTGAAAAGTTATATTGTTCAATTATTTTGCTGCAACTATTTACATGAACACATGGTGCAAATTATCCTTATGGTTTCTTATATGTTTAGTACAAATTTCAGCTCCATCTATCGTAAAGTAAGCAATAGAGTGCCCAAACAAAGAGTTGCAAAAATGATAAAGGGATGAACTTCAAAACAAAAAAGTATGTGGAGTAGAGCTGTAGGATTTTGCAGGGTCCTCTGAATTTAACAACTGTTTTTATTATTATTATTATTATTATTATTATTATTATTATATACTTTTTAAATCCATGACATGAAGTTGGGAGATCTCGGTGAACTGGTATTGAATGACCCTATTGTTTTATCTCTCAGAAGCCCGTATCGGTCACAATGCTAGCATCAAGTTTTTCATTTCACATCTTACTGCACCCACATCTATGGACAGAAAGAATAAGAGGACTCTAGTACTTCTATTGCGAAGCGCCACATACACACACAATTAATACATGAGGTTGTTTATATGCAGAGAGCTCTTCTGCTTTCCAGTGAAGAAGCTGTAAATAAACCCAAATCAATCCGACCAAATAAAGTCAATTCAGATGTTTCTTTTTCCGCTTCTGGTTCTGTTTGGCTATTTATTCCTGCGCGTTTCCATCAGATGTTTTCATATCTGTGCTGAAGTACAGAACCAAAACAAGTAGTGTGCTTATTCATGGACTGGCCATGTTTGAAATTCTGCATGTACGTTAAGTATCTTGAAATTATCTGGAAATCATAGACTGTTATTTGAGCTTCAGTGACATACGCAGGGATACAGTGGAAGTGGTTGAAGTTTGGCAGTGGAAATAACCTTTTTGGTGTGGCCATGCTGACCTCTAGTGGCCATAAAGTAGGAAAGTTGTTTAGTCAACTACTGTGTATATCCTACCTCAGGAACTGCTGTGCTCACGTTATCTGACTGCGTTTACTCACAGATCAAAGCGTGTTAAATAATCTTTGCACCTTATTTCACACCCCTACCTCATGCTCAGAAATGAGTGCGGTGTCGGCGCTGCACTGTCTGGTCTGTTTACTGTGTCTAATGTCTGTTTTCTTTATCGTATTTATTGTATTGTTTCTAATGTAACTTTTTTGCACACTTACGTCTGCATTTTTACTGCTTATCCTGTTCCGTGTTCCTTGGAAGAGCGTAATTTCACTCCACTGTGTATTTGTACATAGATGGAATGACATGAAAAGCCTCTTGACTTGACTAAAGGCTTATATTTGATTTCATAATTATATAGAAGGATGGTAATAAGCATGTGTTCTCTAATGTGTTGAACTATGCGACAATGTAAACTATCGTGGAAAATAAGCTACACCTGGGAATTTGTTTAATTGCAAAAACCTAAAACACCCAAGGAGCTTTCAGCTTTTGTGTTTCAAGGCTAAATTGCATTTCGTCTGTTTGAAAAATAAGAATCTACAAAATGAGGAAAAGGTCTTAAAGCACTTTCCGTGATCCATCTGTCATGAAATGTGTATGCCATATAAAGGACAGTTGCCGTGTTAAAAAAAGGGTGTGTGTGTGTGTGTGTGTGTGTGTGTGTGTGTGTGTGTGTGTGTGTGTGTGTGTGTGTGTGTGTATATATATATATATATATATATATATATATATATATATATATATATATATATATATATATATATATAGAGCTTGTGTCTCAGAACATGACATCTTCCTCTTGGCCTTTAATAAGGACATGTGAAGGACATTTTCCTGAGTCTGACGTCATTTTAAAGTAATTATAAACGCAAGCACTGCTCACTGCTGCTCAACTCACTGACTGAACTCACGTGATGCTGGTTGTCATGGTAACGTCTACACTAAGTGGTTCTCTACACATCATTCTCTACATATCATTTTGGGTCAGATTACTTGCAGTGAACATATAAATGGAGATTTTCCATCAGATTGTTTAGTAGAGTGAGTATAAACACCTCAGTCGTAATGTATGATCAGAATGTATTCAGTAGGATTGGGGAAAAATCTTTGCATGTAAGTGACAGTTACAGACTGTTTAAAGATGGGACGTTTGCTTCAAGCCTCTGCAAGCTACACTTACCCATGATTCCTTTCTCTGTGACTCCGTGCAGAAGTGTAAATGAGCCTTTAATTGCTCACGCCGTGTCTCTCCGTTCTTTCAGGTGATGCTGTGGAACCTGCAGAAAGCTCGGCCGGTGTGGACCTATAGTCTGCAGGAGACGGCAGAAGAGGAGGACGGGCACCAGCAGAAGGCAGGTCAGCTCTTTAACCCCCCGTTGGCCCATTGCATCAGCGTGGCGTCCTGCGGGAACGTGCTTGCGTGTGCTGCTGAGGACGGTCGTGTGCACCTCACCCGTGTGGGCTCGGGGTCCAGGTACGAACAGCAGGGGGCGATAAAGGCTCACAGCCAGGGGGTATCCCAGGCCCACTTCCTCAACTTTATGCCCCACCCGTATTGGCTGGCCACCGGGGGTAATGACGGAGTGGTGGCACTGTGGGATCTGAGCAAGGACTCCCTGGTGGCTGGAGAAGGGAAGGTTCAAGGGTCAAAAGTCAAGGCAACTGCCCACCGCAGGAAGCCCAAAGGCAAAGCCAAGGCTAAGTCTCAGAGCCACGGAGATGCCAAGGTAGAAGGAGAAAAGACTGACAGCAAGGAGGAGGAGGACCTTTCAGAGGAGGCCAGCGGTACAGATCCAAATCAGGAGAAATGCACAAAGACTGGACCCAAACTGAAGTTCATTCATGAGGAGAAGGTGAACTGGGTGTGTCCGGCTATACTCATGGGCCAGCCTAGCCTGCTAGTGGCGGACCAAAGCTCCAGTTTATCGGTCTACTCTCTGGCTGGACTATAGCACCTGTCAGCTGTCAGAACCTACAGAACTGTTTAGCTGAATTTATTTCTGTTGTGAATAAGTTGAGGGTGCTGAGTGTGTCTGGGAAAACTATGTGACTGCATTAAACTGAAGTGGTCTAACCGTAGGGGTGGGCAATATGTCAATTAATAATAATATTAGGGATGCAAGAGGGTTTGGGAGCTATCCACTTTTTTATTACCTTTCAAACAGTCTCCAGATATTAACGCAGTATGCAGTATAAACACAGATCAGGCAGAACATTCTGACCACCTCCTTGTTTCTACGCTCATTGTCCATTTTATCAGCTCCTCTTACTGTATAGCTGCACTTTGTAGTCCCTCTGTTTCTCTGATACTTTGTTAGTCCCCTTTTACCCTGTTCTTCAGTGGTCAGGACCCCTGTGGACCCTCACAAAGAAGGTACTATTTGGGTGGTGGATCATTCTCAGATCCCCTGAGATACCCTCAGGAGAGGGTAAAAACATACTGTACTTTTAATGTAAGTCAAAGCCCCCCCCCGGGTCCATTCATCATGCAATTTACACACAATATATAGGACCATGGGTACTTTCAAATTATGTCAATGACAAAAATGGTGATAGGAGGTTTTGTTCTGACAGCAGTGATTTACATTTCAAGGAGGACTGTATTCAATTCTGACATGAATTCAGCATTGTATTATTTTTAAATGCAGTCATTGCGCATAGTTTTTCCAGTAAACAGGTCAAGCAGTGTGAAAACAGTGTAATAGAGGTTTGCTTTTCATTTTGGCATGTATTCTGCGTGACACTGGGAAAGTAATGTGTGTGACCTGCATTTCATATTTCTCCACTGTAGTGATTGCTTTTCAATTTGGCATGAATTCCTCTCCATATTGTGGCTTAATGTGCAAATAACATTATTTATAGTGTGACTTGGGCTCATGGAAACTAGACATACTAGTGTGTTTCAGGTGTTCACCCCTTGTACCCCTAATAGGAATCAGCTGTGAACTAATCACAGTACTTTTCTGGATATTTCACAGGTATCGTCTAGACAGAACAGCAGCTCTCAGACACTTTATTAATGCAAGTCCCCTTTTGTGGGTAGTTGGTGCCACTGTGACCCCCGCCCCTCCCCCACCGTCATGGGTTGGCCCGTTTCGGACTTTTCAGAGGACTGCATAATTCGGTGGTTGAGGTATAGGCAGCATTATTCAGCGTGGTTTGACGTGAAACGACTCGTTGTAGAGATGTTTACTGGCTCTACGTTCTTTGCAGCGGTGGTGATTGTCATGGCCGTTTTATCTCTTATCCAAAATGAACAGTGAATCTACACGTCGTCTTAGTTTTTTATATGTAATGTTAATGAACGTCAGTCTCATGTTTTTTTTATTTCTGTGCCCCAAATGATCCCCTTTCATCAATTAAAACTTAAGCAGAGATGCAACTTCTGGTATTTTTCCATGGCCCCTAGTTGCTAGAACTGCTGTTCCAGACCCCTGAACAAGTGCAATTAAAAAACAATTTAGTCCAATAAGAGAGCCTGCAAATTCACAGACGGAATACATGTGTGTGAATGAGAGGGAGGCAGGTGGAAAGGTGAAGATGCAAGGAGTAGAGGTCGTAAAGGTGGATGACTTCAAATATCTTGGGTCAACCATCCAGAGTAATGGACAGTGCAAAAAAGAGGTGAGGAAGAGGGTGCAGGCAGGATGGAGTGGGTGGAGACGGGTGTCAGGGCTGATGTGTGACAGTAGGATAGCAGCAAGAGTGAAAGGGAAGGTTTACAAGACAGTAGTGCGTCCTGCTATGATGTATGGTTTGGAGACTGTGGCTCTGTCTAAAAGACAGGAGGCTGAGCTGGAGGTGGCGGAGATGAAGATGCTGAGATTTTCGTTGGGAGTGACAAGGCTGGACAAGATTAGAAATGAGCAGATCAGAGGGACAGTGAAGGTGGAGCAGTTTGGAGATAAAGCCAGAGAGGCCAGGTTGAGATGGTTTGGACGCGTGTTGAGGAGGAATAGTGGATATATTGGTCAAAGAATGTTGGAGATGGAGCTGCCGGGTAGAAGGAGAAGAGGTAGACCTCAGACAAGGTTTATGGATGTAGTGAAGGTGGACATGGAGATGGTTGGTGTGGAAGTAGAGGAGGCAGTGGATAGGGCAAGATGGAGGCAGATGATCCGCTGTGGCGACCCCTAAAGGGAGCAGCTGGAAGAAGAATAGAGAGCCTGTAAACACCTGTTATAGTAACAAGTGGTTTCAGCATCTCAGTGCATTATGCTTTTACATTTACTTAATCATTTGACTTAAATAGCCAAATATATTGTATTCACTTGTTTTTCAACTTTTTAAAATATGGCAATAACAAACCTAGAATACAGATCATGTATTGTGAAAAACATCCTGTTATCTTGCCACGTCGGCCACCCTTACCTAACAGAGCCGTTTCTGCTGATTTTTGTTTCTTTTTTGGTTGTTTGGTTATCTGGACGGTGTTCTGATATAATTAAAACTTGAGGTCACCATGGCTGTGCTTCATCTAGAGTGTGGTCATTTTTATGCTTTGATGAACACAGTGAAAGGAAGAGTTTCCCTTTAATTCTTTACCGCTTCAAAAAGACTGAATTTATGGACAATAAACACAGTAAATCACTGAATTATTTTGTAGTCATACCAGTGGTCGTGCTCGGATGTTTGCTGTGGACATATTTCCCCTTTATTTACTAACAGAAGTGTTTTACCGTAACGCTGTAGTAAAGGTGCTGTGTGATCTGGTCAGTCTGGCAGTGTAAACAATTGCCAGACTGTAATACTAACAGTGACCCAAACACTGCTTTATGTTTAATAAGGGGAATTCAACTGATTTTAAATCTCAACCAAAACTGTAAGTGTAATGACATTTCTTTACAATGGTGGTGGTGATGATAGGAATCAGATGTCCTGATGTCTACAATGGAAATATAGCCAGTTTATTTACTATCCAAAATCACCAGTGAGCCTATACATGCTGCTCTGAGTTTTATTTATATACATTTTGTCACAAAACTACTGCGATTGTCTCAGGCATCAGGCAATGTATTCATAACCATTCCATGTTAACTTTCAGTGGGGGAGTTTTTAGAGGTGGCTCCCATCACTACCACTGTGAACGTTTTTGATTCACTAACTTTCCCTGGACTGAAGCGTTCTTACACCAAACCACTCAAAAAAAAACATTTCATTGAGCAGAAATGTTGAAAATTGGTCAGGTCCCCCTTTAATGTCAGCAAGACAGTGACACAGCTGACTAATGTAACTAAACTGAGGAATCAGTTCAAAACCCTGAACAAATGTAATGAGGCGAAAATCTCACAAGTCATTTATTTACAGGCTGTTTAACGCTGATGCACAACCAAGACTACAGTCATCTGGCTCTCAGACCTAAGGCACAACGCAGACTTGGACAAAACAAATGAATGTAACAAACGTCTTGTACCTTAACCAGCATCATCATCTGCACACAAAAATAAATAACATTTCATAATCTGACGGGAACTCAAAACAGAGTGCTTGGACGCTTGCCAATACCTTGGATATCAGTTTCTTTGTCCTGGGCAAATGGAGAAAGCTTTCATCTTGCTATAGTTTTAAAGGGAAAAAGCAACACTGACTAGAAAGCAATGAATGGATTTTAATGCAAAGAGATGCATTAAGAGGGAGATGTTGAATGGAATGAATCCCTCACAGCTTAGCCAGACTCATCTCCAAAGCCTCGATATCGGCGTCCCCCTCTTCCCCCTTGCTGCCGCGGGCGCTGCACTCCACAAACTCCACTTTTATGGGCAGCTGGGAGAACTCAAAGTCCTTCCCCCTTTTCCCAAGGTGCACCGCAGCCCCGATGGAGCCGTCTTGAGAGCTAAGCGCCGCAGAGCGAGTCACCCTCAGAGTGTTCCTGTGAAGACAAAGGAGGCTCAGCACCTTTAAAAGAACAGCTCTCAACAAAAATGCTGAGCTGCAGAACGTACAGTATGTAAGCTAACAGGGACGTGGACTGGAATAAAGGGTGATAAACATCAAAACCAGCCGGTCAATATATGATTCTGGATTATTTTTACAGACTCAGATAAACATTTTTCATTTTAATTCTTTCTAAACAGAAACTACACATTGTGTTCCTGCTCCAACATTCAGCACCATAAACAAATCATTCACACCCAATTTTATATGTATAAAATGAAACCACTAATCACCTAATTTGTAGGAAGCTAGAAAAAATTGAGATGCCAGGAATCCAAAAACATGTAACTGATTTCAAAATGATTCAGAAAGTGGTAGAAAATTAAGAACGAGGTTCAAGTGTGTTTGCATTCTGAATGGCTTATACCTGGGATCAAATCTTAAGACAGATAACTGGTCGAGAAACGACCCAAAATATGTTTACAGTATATCCATCCATCCATTTTCCAACCATGGATTTAATGAAAGGTACAAACGTGTAACACAATGACTGAGGAAACATCCTCTAGTGTGCTGAATGGCGAAGCTTTCAGATGGAAGTCTGAAGCCGACTGCCTAATGGTCACCACTATAGGAACAGATATCGCTCACGTTATGATCACGGCAGCAAGGAATCTTCCATCTACATCGATTGGGCATAACATTATGACCAAACAGATGGACCACAGTCTCTAACTGTAGAACTACAAAGTGCACCTATATAGTAAGTCAAGCTAATAAAATGGACTGAATGTAGAAACAAGGAGTTGGTCATATTGTTATGCCTGTTTGGTGTAAACACCCTGTGCAGCACACATTATACAGAGGGTCATCACAGTGACAGCGGGTTTTTCGATGCTTTAGCCAAGTGCCGTAAAATAGTCAGACATTTCAAACATAGTCCTGCAAGAGCTGAAAGATCAGCCTCTCATAGTCAGGAAGAGGGGACACTCGTCCAGAATGTGTCCCACGTGCTGGAACTGAACTCTGGAAATGATAAACCAGGTCCAACACAACAAAGACACACTGAAGGCAATGCTGCCACATCAGAAGCACAATTAAGCCACGCCTCTTCGCTGCCATACAGTTCATGAATTCCTTTATTTGTTTTGCCTCCCCCTAAAAATACAAGTAAATACTATTTAAACTTCATGATTAATCACAGCCTACTAGTGTAGTTCAATTGATTTTTTTTAATCTATGCACACCACCACAATAAAACTAACCAGTTTTCTTCCTAGAGAAGAACAAGTAAGAAGTAAGACAAATTTGGCTGTAGTTAATCGGGTGGATGCTACCGTCATTATGTGTATTAGTAATGCAAGTGGAAGTGTTTTGAGAATTGGACACTCACAGCTCTTTTTCCAGCTGCTGCTGAATCAGTTTGGCCGACTTTGCCATGGTAATATCTACAAGAGAGAGAAAACATCATTTTCAAATCAGTATAATGTAAACTTGTTTATGCAACTTTGAGAGGACAGTCTGAATTCCTAAACATCTGACCCACAGTAATGGCCTTACACTATAAGTGAGTACACACTTCACATTTCTGCTAATATTTTATTATATCTTTTCATGGGACAACATTATAGAAGTCTTGGCTATGACTTAAAACAGTCAGTGTACAGCTTCTATAGCAGCACAGATTTACTGTCCTCTGAAAAGAACAACACACAGCCATTAATGTCTAAATAGTGGGCAACACTAACAACTTTGTTATATCCAAGTTTCATTTCTATAGTGGTGTCCCATGAAAAGATGCATGTATGTGGGTGTGGTCATACCTTGTTTGTTGCACGCAACCAGCAGCGTCGGGGCATTCTTGACCACCACACCGTCCGTCAGCAGAGAGTAGAGAAACTCAGCCGCATCCTTCACCTCTTTCTGGAAGATTGCGCTGTCCACCACGAAAACGAGTGCTCTAGACGTGAAGGGTAACAAAAGTGAGTTATACATACATCAAAAACGGAAGGATCCTGTTCAAGCATGTAAGACGGACCACTGTACTAACACAGCTATGATGCAAATGGTCTTCTGCCTGGTCCTACAGTCAGCTTTTTTCCAACTGATTCAGAAACTATAAAATGAACATTGTTTATTCCTCTCATCAGTCAGACAGGGTGTTGAATTCAGCAATCAAACCGTTTCTACACAGTCCAAGCCCTCACACAATGTATGTCTGATGTATGAGCAGTAGGAGCAGATGTTATTAGTCTGGCCTGCAAGCTCATTTGCTGTCAGTGCTACTTAATGAAAAGCGGCTGTTTAAACATTAAATGCCAGCAGGCGAAATCAGCACTTGGCTTTAATTTGCTAGTAATACTAGACAAACACACATCCAAACTCCGTATTGACAGTTTCTGGGATGCCACTGGAGAACGAAACATTTTTAACCTATGACATTTACATTCACTGCCATGAGACCATAAACAAAGACAAGATGCAAGTCTTAGGTTGTTTTCACACTTGTCACAAATATATGAAGCCACACCCAGAGGAGATAGACCACTGTAGTCGGTACGTCATTCAAGGAGCAGGGGGGTCCAGTGATATTGAAGCGAAGAACGTTCACAGGACAAAATGCATCAGGTTCTGAATGGCCGGAATGATTAGGGTTTTCAACAAAATCGCCTCCATTGCCCCGCGTTATATAAAAGTTCAGAACCTGATACGTTTTGTCCTGTGAACATTTTTCTCCCGAACACCACTGGATCCTCCAAATTACTAGGTCGTTAAAGAGCTATAACACTAATATTGCTGCATGCAAACTAAAGCTACTGCACATCAAATCAATGTCTCTAAGCTACAAAATCTTCTACTGTAGTGCATATTTACAGGTATACCCGTAAATATTTACGGGATATTTTGATAGGCTAAAACTCTGTCAAAAATACTACCCATGTTAAAACTACGAGGCTGAATGTAGCGTCCTTTATCGCAGCTTCTTGTTTGAATGTTTACGTTCCACCTTAAATGGTGCAGCAGCTGTGACTAGCCATCACGAACGTTAGCAAACAAGACAAAATACTGGAACAGCAAAAATAAGTTAATGTTACTCAGCCATTAAGCATAAATAGTGGAACCTCCCCATATGAGCTTGTTCGAATTTTCCCGTTCCACCATTTAAACAAAAAGCCGGAGAAGGTCCTGAGAAAATGTCCTCCTATCAGCATTAAAATAATAATTAAGATATTCTGAGGGCCTGAGTAAGTTTATCAGGGGGTCAGAAGTGACATTAAGCAATATTAATATTGAGTCTACTGGATCAGCCTGAGTGCAGGTACGTTTGTAGATCTTTTTAAACTTGAAAAGGGCAGCCGAAGCAGACACACGTTACAAAATGAACCAATCACACAGTTCCACGTGCGGTAGCCTCCATGCAGTCCATGGTGGACAGCATCAAATTTCGCTGAAAGTGAAGCCCAAACCACTGATTCCAGGAGAACCAGAGATCGGTTCTCTGCACCACTCCTGGGCTTCAAAACAGCTTCACACTTGACCAAATGCACTGGCCGCACAGAACAAGCAGTCCTGGGTCCAACTGTGAAAACGTCCTTACAGGAAACCAGCAGTTCTTATCTAACCTAGTCTATCTG
Source organism: Pygocentrus nattereri (assembly GCF_015220715.1). Lineage (NCBI taxonomy): Eukaryota > Metazoa > Chordata > Actinopteri > Characiformes > Serrasalmidae > Pygocentrus > Pygocentrus nattereri. Next base: position 34,447,004 of record NC_051229.1, read on the forward strand.
GGACACTGGACAGTTATGCCGGTTGGTTATTTAGGTGGTTAGACAGTCTTATGACATGAACCACTGGCCTAATTTTCTCATCATGCCCTGCAAACATGGTCGCATGTTGAAGCCAGTGGCACTCTGTGGCTCTCACTCTCTCAAACTGCAAACATATGTATTGATGCATAATAAAGCGGCAGGCTTTTCAGATCAGAGGACGGTAGAGGAGGACTGACGCTCTGCACAACAGCAGAGGAGCTGCTCGTTTACAGTGCACCTACAAATGGCACCTTTACGACAGGTGTACTGGAATAACTCGCCACACAGGGTCAGTCATTTTCTGGTTGAGATGTGTTAAACGATCACGGTCACTATTCCACAGTGAAACTGAACTGAATCCCAGGGATATTTGAAGCTACCACTGATTACACTCCACCGTGCGCAGACTTCAAACCTTCTGGGTATCCGTCTCACCTGGCAGACGCCTTGAACTTCTCCACAAACTGAGGTCTCAGGCTTTCATGACCAGGGAGGTCAACGAGAGTCCAGGTGGTACCCTGCATATCAGGAGAGGCAGCAATTAGTTAAACATACTCCGTTCCATTAATTTAATGAAAAAAAAAAAAAACACTTTTTCAGTTCCATTTTATTTATTCATATATAGGTCCCAATTCCTTATTAGGGTTTAACTTCATTCCGCTCTGTCCTGAACTGCTTTGTTGATACTTTTCCAGCCTCTCTTTATTCCTTTCAATCCTACAGGCCATTTTAGTGTAAATGACCTTGGCTCTGACTGGCTGCCTTGTACTGTACCTCATTTAAAAAAGCAGCCTGGGCTGAAACACTCTTTATAACTTCAGCGTGAACAGGCAGCGCTAAACTGCTGTACGCTGAATAGGCAGATATATACGTGAACGCGTTATTTTTTTGTGACATCAAAAACACACTGAAATCAAAACAGACTGTTTCTATAAATAAATATATGCACTACATATGCATATGGTATGTTCTGAAACTAACATTGTTTACATATTACAGTAATAATTCTTTTAATGGTTGCAATCTGCCCTATATATATATATATATATATATATATATATATATATATATATATATATATATATATATATATATATATATATATATATATATATATGTGTGTGTGTAAAATGTTTTTTGGATACATGCATTTTATTTAATTTATCTATTTTTATTTTGGTGTAAATTTTAGTGTTTTATTTTTCTATGCTGAAAGATGCTGGATGTACTAAGTAGCTTTCTGCATTGAAGAGTTTCCCAAGGACTGTATGATACAATTGCATACTGTAGTGAGAAAACACTGATGGATGAAAATGGAGAATTCAAAATGTATCCAAATTTCTGTACAATTCAATCTTTGAGATGTAAATGAAGTTACTCAGGGTGGTTTGATGTGAAAATGGCTTATTAGTCTAAACCTTCTTTACAGTGGTGGTGATAGAAACAAGTTCTTATATGTAATGTTGGTAAAACAGCGGTAAACACGAAAGACGTCTTGTTTGGGTACGGTTTTGCCTTACAACACATTCATGCATCCCTCTGCCATTGATGGTTAAAATAATTTTAAAAAACTGTTAAAAAATACATATTAGGCCAAAACCTTCTTATAACTACTGTACAACAATGCCTCAGTCACCTAGCTGTATATTTAAATCCATTCAGTGAAAGAATTTTCAGGGAGGAAGGTTTTAGTGACAAACTAAACTCTTCAGGGGTCTAGAGTGGTGGTCCTATCACCACCACTCTAAACAATTCTGACTCTGTACATTTCTCTAGAGCAGAGCATTTCACACCAAACCACTCTGAATGCCTGTTTACATCTTAACCATTTCATTAAGCAAGCTTTTTTCCTATAAAAATCAGTGGCATTTCCTTGTAACTTGTACTCAAAACACTCATGAAAAAACAGAGGATGCATTTTGCCAGGCTGGACATCAGTAAGCACCATAATGCCACCCTATTTTTCTTACCCTCTCATTTTTTGCCCTGTAGGACGCACTGCTTTCATTGATAGACGTCTGTGTCCTTGTGAATCTTCCTGACAGCAGCTGAGAGACAGAAACAAACACAGTTCAGTCCTTCTGTAAAACTGTTTTATTTTTATTTTTTTAATAAAAACTAGTGGAGAAACATCTTACCCGACTGAAGAGAAGAGTTTTGCCTGCATCACACAAACCCACCAGTAGAACGCTATTGCTTTTTGTTTGGGTGCTGACGAAAAACTTCCAAAACACTAAAATGTAGAGACACAGCAGCTGATTATTCAACACTGGCTGCTTTAAAGGGCTATTTTTATTTGCCATATGATTCAACTATCAAGAAAATAAAACTACAGAGCCTCTACGGTGACATGGTGATTGTTTTTAACAAGACCTGGCCACAAATTAAAATACTGGGGTGACAAGTTTCTCATAACTTACGGTGTTGATATATTAATTTGTGCCCCGAACTGCTGGGTTTTGAACTGCGTGCTAATAACAAGCTGGGAGGTCTTTAGTCTGGAGGATGCAGTGTCCATTATTTCCAAAAGGAATTTAAAATTTAGACTCATCTGACCACAGGAAGCTTTTCCACTTCGCCTTGGTCCATTTTCAATGAGCCTGGACCCAGAGAAGTTGGCAGCGTTTCTGGATCATGTTTATATATGGTTTCTTCTTTGCATGATACAGCTTTAACTTGCCTTTGTGGATTGCACAGCGAGCTTGTGTCCACTTATGGCTTTAATATATTAATTTGTGGCCCCAATATAGTCCACTGTGCCCCCAATTCAGTAAACTGTTGCCTCAATACATTAACTTGGGGTCAGACCATACCAAAAAATTACCTTCACTTCAGAGGCTCCATAATATAACAGGTCTGACTTGGAAAAAGGTGACAAGGATGAAACTGGCTTATCAAGGAGATAAATCTACAGAGAGGACATGGAGAATTTTTTAAATAAGGCGTGGCGCTAAATTAATACATTCAGACCATGAATTAATCATGCATTAATATATTGGGGCCACAAATTAGTAAGTCGTGGCCTCAATATAGTATGTTGTTAAATTTTTCTAAATTCATGGTCTCAATACATTAAGTCATGGTCTCAATATGTTAATTCGCGGCCACACTTTATTTTTTGTATTATCACCATGGCACCTGAGGGGCTTCGTAACAGCAGCAGGTCAGAACTTCCCGGCAAAAACGTCGAAGTGACGAGGATGAAGCTGGCTTGTCACGAATTCTCCGTTCCGCCTTAAATGGTGCTTGCTGCTAAGGCACAATTTAAGGTGGAACACAAAAAGGTTGTCGAATAAAAAGCTTCAGAGGCGCAGAAAGAAGAAAGACGGCAGAATAAGCGAACTGGCTCAGCGCTCCGCTCCTGTCAGAGACCCTGTTAGCCTGCTAAGCTAATCAGACTAACACGTACACAAACAAGGCTGCGCGGCCGTTAGCTTAGCATGCTTACCTATCGTTATTATAACAGCCGCTATGGCGACGAACACCCCGATTAGAAATGTCGGGTCTCGCTCCACTTCTTTGACCAAGTAGTCAAAAAGCGGCTCGGAAGAAAAATCCTCCAAGTCCAGATCAACTTTCTCCTCCATGTCTGCGGACCGGACTGTCGGCGAGGGACGCAACGCACACGTGGCCTTACGGTACCCGCGCGCATGCGCAGTACGTACGCCACAGCACCCCGCAGAGCCGTTAAAAGGGATAATAAACTAAACTTTTCTTCTGTTATTTGTTTTTTAACGTGTTATAGTCGATTATATTATTTATTATTTATACATATATAAACCTTAAAAACTTATGTAAATATTTTTGCTTAAAAATATTGGGAAATAACAATAAAAATCCATATAAGAACCGTTATTATTATTATTATTATTATTATTGATGTTGTTGTTTTTGGTATTATTACAATAATCAGTAGCAAGCATTATTATTACCAAAATAGTAATAACGTTCGATTAAAGCCTTAGACTAACAATTATAATAAACAAACAAACAAACAAATAAATAAATACATGCTATTTCACGGAACCCAAAACAGGTGTGGTGATGATGTGGTGATGTTTCTACGGTGTATGAAGGCAGTTTTATCCGCTGGAGATGTCCCTGCGCTACAAACAGAAACCAGACCGTCGGTTCCCTCCGTCAGTCTTCAGAGAGAGCAACGCGAACGAGGCCGCAGCGGGAGACCGGCGCCACCTGCCGGTCGCGTTCAGAGCGTCTTGACTTCATTTTGGAAGGCTGTGAGGATTAAAACGGCTTTAAGCTCGACCTTCAGTAAAACAGTCGGTTTCCGACCGCATAAGCGCCGTGATTTCAGTATAAAACGAGCCACAGAACTACAGCGATTAAAAACAACAACAACAACTGAACTACAAATCCCATGGCTCGGAGCAGTGGTCGCCACGCCGGATGTGTGTCAAAGCACAACAGAAATGATCTATGTATTAAAAATTCAATTAAAAAAGTAATAATAATAAAACTAAATACAAACCAAGATTAATATGATAAATGCAACAATTAAGAAGAGAAAGTGTTATATTACATAAATAATATAAAAGTGTGTGTGTGTGTGTGTGTGTGTGTGTGTGTGTGTGTGTGTGTGTGTATATGCATATATACATAGAAGGGCCTGGGTGTTAATGTGTGTGTTTGACTGTCTGTCTTGCGATGGACTGGCGACCTGTCCAGGGTGTATCCTGCATCCGCCTGTCACCATTTCTCCTTCTCCTTCTCCTTCTCTTTCTCTTTCTCTCACTCTCTCCCCCTCTTTCATTCTCTCTTTCTCTCTCTCTCTCTCTCTCTCTCACTCCCTCACTTTCTCACTCTCTCTCTCTCTCTCCCTCACTTTCTCATTATCTCTCTCTCTCTCTCTCCCTCACTTTCTCATTCTCTCTCTCTCTCACTCCCTCACTTTCTCACTCTCTCTCTCTCTCTCTCTCTCCCTCACTTTCTCACTCTCTCACTCTCTCTCACTCTCTCTCTCTCTCCCTCACTTTCTCATTCTCTCTCTCTCTCTCTCTCACTCCCTCACTTTCTCACTCTCTCTCTCTCTCTCTATCTCCCTCACTTTCTCACTCTCTCTCTCTCTCACTCTCTCTCTCTCCCTCACTTTCTCATTATCTCTCTCTCTCTCTCCCTCACTTTCTCATTCTCACTCTCTCTCTCTCTCTCTCTCTCTCTCTCTCTCTCTCTGTCTCTCTCTCTCTCCCTCTCTCTCTCTGTGGTTAAGATGTATTACGGTATTCCAGGTTCTCCACAGCTCTATATATCTGACTAGGCTTTTCAGGAATGTTCACCTTTCCTCAGTCCCTCTACTTTCTGTTTGAGAAATGTGATGATCGACTTTCCTTCGAGCATCAATATTTGACGAATGGCATTCTACAAACCGAATAACATAATGAGACGTATTAAACTCTGCGTAGGAAGCAAATGTCACAAGACTGATGGAAAACATATTCATTTTACAGATGAGGGAACATTTCTCTCATCCCCAAAAGGAAAAAGTGCTTTTCATTAGAAATAAATGACCAAAACGTTTCATCAGGGCTGAATCAGACGCAGCACAGCCACATTTAGATACACCCTTAAAAATGGGTTCTTCAGTAAAGTCTATAGTGACAGCATCATGTTCGAAAGCCGGAACTCCCCCAGCCAAATCACACGTTCAGCTGGTGTAAGTGAGAATAAGTTAGCACACCCTCTACCATCGTCACTGCCCTAAAAACCCAGGTATGTTCATAACTTTCCTGGTAACCTTTATCTTCCTTCCGAATAGCATTGCAATCCGACACTTCCTTCTGGGTGCAATTACTTTTGACAATGAGTGTGTAAAGGTTCCCTTAGGTGTAATTTTAAGAGAAGAAAATGGAAGAAATCAGCGCAAGCTAAGTCAGGAGAAGTTTTTTACTAGAGTAGCAGCACTGGGGCAGTTGTGGGCTGAAGGTTAGGGTAACAGCCTTGCAACCGGAAGGTTGCTGGTTCAATCCCCTGAGCAAGGCGCCTACCCTCCGACTGCTACCTGAGTCCTCCGAATAGGGCTGCCCACCGCTCCAGGCAAATGTGCTCACTGCCCTCTAGTGTGTGTCTTCATTAGTGTATATGTGGTGTTACATTGTGGAGGTTGAGGGGCTAATAAGGGTCTCTTAATCTTAATTCAGGAAGAATGGCTTTATAAAAGCAGCACTATGGAAATTGTGGAGACCTCTCTGGTGGAAACGTGTACGTGCACACAATGTGCGGAAGAACAGTTTGAAACGTGGACTGTGCTTCGGACCCCTTCCCCAAGCAGATGAATCTGACGTTTGCAAGTGCTCGGAAAGAGTATTTAAAGAGTATTCCATCAAAATGGGATGTGAAGGATTTGAGAGGCTTATCTACTACAGTCATCATATCTTCATCACTATAAGGCCAGGATTTATTATCTCAGGGAGACTTTTAAGGTGTTTTTTTCCAACCTCACTCAGTAATGCCACTTCTTTAAGTACAACCCTCTGAGGTCTAGAAATGCAACCACATGTCAAATTCAATGTTTCTACATCTGTTTCTGTATCTTCGTGATGATCCAGCACAGAAATGCAGTTCAAACAGTTCCTGAATCTGTAAAGTTGCCCTTTCCATTCCATCTCATCAGGAGACTCATATCCAGAGTTATGAGCCTGTGAAGAGGGGAAGAGTTAAACATCATCTGCCTCTCACTGTGTGGAACCGCTGCATTTGTGTTTTCATCTACATTCTGTGTGAAACTGACCAATGGACACTCACAAAATCACTAAGCGCTGACCATCACGCCAGAAAACCTTTAATTCTTCATTCAGTTCACATCGGAGACTCGTGTGAGATGGCCTGCAGGGAGTTTACAGCTGATGAAGCTGCAGCAGCAGTTTTGGAAAGTAGTGATGAAGATAACAGAGCTTTTTAATATGAAACGTATGAGCATCATGTTATAAAAAGCCTTTAAAGGAGAATTTGAAGAAGATATGAACAAATGGACAAATTTGACAAAATTCCCTCAGAGAATTAGCAAAACAATCTTCTACACCCCACGAAAGATGGTTCTTCAGTAACAGGAATGTTTCGATTTAGAACCATGGGTTCTGTACAGAACCAGTTAACGCTTAAATGCCTGGTCATGGAGAAATGGTTCTTCAGCCTGATGGAGAACATGGTGCAGATTCTTGGGCTTTTATACAGAATCTTTCTGAAAATGGTTCTTTGTAGCACCAAAGGAGTTTCGTACACACTATCATACACACGCTTGACATCATAACAACAGGAGAACCCCTTTTGGCGCTATATAGAACCAAATACGACGCGACCCGCCATCAGCCTGAGGGACCATTTCGCCATGCAAACAACTATATAAGCATGAAATGGTTCTGTGTAGAACTCATGGTCCCTTGAAGAACCGTCTTTTATGGAGTGTACAGTGCAGCTTTAAATTGATTCATTCATCTGCTCATTAATTAATTAATTAATTGATCGATTGATTGATTCACTCTAACCTAAATCTCGTAGACCGTGATACCGTGATATTTTCGGAAAATATCGCGATACTGAATTGTATCAATATCGTCCAGTCCTTCTTCACAAAGACAGGAATACAAGCGGTGTGTGTGTGTGTGTGTGTGTGTGTGTGTGTGTGTGTGTGTGTGTGCGCGCGCGCACGTGTGGTATATGTGGGACCCGCGAGCTCTTTCACTGTGGACGCTTCTCTTGTACCGTGTACCGTGTTCTGACCGCCTCGCCGCTCCTTCCGCTCAGTCTGCGGACTTTCACACAGCCGAGCGCCGCAGCGAGGTGCACACAGCGCGCTCTGCTCGGCTCCTCCAGCGCCTCAGCAGCGATGTTCCACTGCGCCTTCTGGCTCTGCTTGTGCGTCCTCATGCGTTCGAGTGGACTTTCGCACGGAACCGGCTTTATTTACCAGTTTCCAGGGCTAACAGTGCAGCATGTGAGCTCAGAACAGAGTGCTGGACCCCCAGCTGCTGGCGTTAACATCAACTCTCCGCGCAGGTATGGACACTTCTTCGCTTCTTCTTACCAAAGTTTTCGAGTTTAGGTTGACTTTTCGTTTGTTCGTTCCATTCGCATCGGCTCTGCTTTGCGCTACATGCCCAAAAGTACCTAGACAGTCCTTCTAATTAGCGCATTCAGCTACGTTAAGATGCACTCATGGCTAAAAGGGGCGATCAGAGAGCTTGTAGGATCTCCATAGAAAAGCCAGTAGAATAGGACCCTCTGGAGTAGCCACAAATGAGGCTAAGGTCAACGTGCCCAATGCCAAGCGTGGGCTAGCGGAGTATAACCCCCCCCCCCAAAGAAGTACTGCGTCCTCTGGAGCGATGTAGATCTATGCAGTACCTCTGGGATGGGTTGGAGTGATCCAGAACTGACCACCCAACATCAGTACTTGACCTCAGTCATGCTCAATCAAATCCTCACAGCAATGTTCCAACATTTAGTCTTGCCAGAGACCAGCGAGTGGAAGCACATGGTAGATGTTTCTAATAAAGTAGCCAGTTAATGGAGGTATGAAGTAGGTGTTTCTAATAAAGTGGCCAGTTAATGGAGGTATAAAGTAGCTGTTTCTAATAAAGTGGCCAGTTATAGGAGGCTCAAGGTTGGTGTTTCTAATAAAGTGACTAGGTAAGGGAGGTAAAGATAGGTGTTTATAATAAAGTGGCCAGGTCAGGGAGTTAAGGATATGTTTTTCTAGTAAAGTGTCCAGTTAGTGGAGGTATAAAGTAGGTATTTCTAATAAATTGGCCAGGTAAGTGAGGTAAGGATAAGTTTTGCTAGTAAAGTGGTCAGTTAATGGAGGTATAAAGTAAGTGTTTCTAATAAATTGGCCAGGTAAGTGAGGTAAGGATAAGTTTTGCTAGTAAAGTGGCCAGTTAATGGAGGTATAAAGTAAGTGTTTCTAATAAATTGGCCAGGTAAGTGAGGTAAGGATAAGTTTTGCTAGTAAAGTGGCCAGTTAATGGAGGTATAAAGTAGCTGTTTCTAATAAATTGGCCAGGTAAGTGAGGTAAGGATAGGTTTTGCTAGTAAAGTGGCCAGTTAATGGAGGTATAAAGTAGCTGTTTCTAATAAAGTGGCCAGTTATAGGAGTCTCAAGGTTGGTGTTTCTAATAAGTGACTAGGTAAAGGAGGTAAAGATAGGTGTTTCTAATAAATTGGCCAGTTATTTGGAGATATAAGGTAGGGGTTTCTAATGAAGTGGCCGGTTAAACCTTCCCAGAAGAGCCGTGGGGGGTTGGCATAATTCAGTGATTGATGTGTATACAAGGTCAGAGTGGTTTGGTGTGAAATGGTTGTTTGTTGAGAGATTTCTTTACAGTGGTGGTGATGGGAACCAGGGGTCACCATGACTACAACACTAATATAGCCATTTTATGTACTGTCCAAAACCACCAGTGAACCTATACGTGTTTATATTTAATGTTAATGATGGTAAAATAGTGATAAATCTGAAAAAGTGTTTTCTTTGAGGACTATTTTGCCTCACTGCGCCCTGTGCGTATCCCTCCACCATGAATGGACATTAAAAATAAATTTTAGGCCCAAAGCTTTTTTCATAAAAAAAAAAAACCTTTCGTTAAACAATGTCTCAGGCATCCAGAAGCACATCTGCAACCATTTCTTATAATAACCTTCTGTGAGGAGGTGGATGTCTGGTTCCTATCACCACCACTGTGAGCAGTCCTCAGTCTGTAGAACGGAGCATTTCACACCAAACCACTCCGAAAGACCGAGTTATGCAGACGTTATGAAGAATCAGTGGAATTCTGCTTTAACTGGAGGTTTTTAACGTTCAAGATGTTTCTGTTTGTGATTTTAACATTCAGGATGTGCTGTAGTTCTCCAGGCTTTCTGCAGGTTCAGTAACTCCACGTCTGCTGTGGCTTTTTTGTGAGATATTTTAACGTTCTACTATTTTCACAGTGTTTCTGTGAAATAATAACATATTTTCAGAGTGATGGTGTGGTTTCAAAAACGGCATTCCACCAATTTTTCGGCATAATTCAAACATTAAGATGTAAATAAAGTATTGTGGTGGTGATAGTAACCAGGCGTTTGAAGAGCTTATTGTTACTAAAAGCTCCCGTGATAGAAATAATGATATGTAATAGTTATGAATATGCTGTCTTGTGTCTGAGGCATTGATTTACAATAGATTACAACAGAGGAGATTTTGTTCTAAAACATATTTTTATCCATTCATGGTGGAGGGATGCATGACGGTGTTCAAGAAGACAAAATAGTCCCCCAAGGAAAATGTATTGTTTCAGATTTTTTTGTTTTACCATCATAGTCATGGTGACCCAACACTGTAAAGACATCTGAATCTCTCCAATCAACCAGTTCATGCCAAACCACTCTGAATCACTCTGTTTACATCTCAAAAACTAAATTATACAGATATCTCTTTAATGCATGGTACCCTGCCTCCAACCTATAGCCAGGTCCTTTTCAATAAACCTATCATCCTGATTCATAAAAACATATGATTCAAACTTTTTTAAAGCATCTCTATATTGTTTGCATACATTATAGGCTGAGGATGAAGGAGAAAGTAAGCAGAAGTAGAGGACATCATACATCATGGTGAATCTGTCATTTATATAGAGGAGAATAAAGTTCATGAATTATGGATCAGTGAATCAGATTTCCATCAATTATGAATCAATGAATCACATGTTCGAACCGTTGAAACAGTTTGTGAGAATGAGAACAATAAGTTGAAATTCCTTTGTTTACACTGAACCTGTCCTGGTCACCATGTTTGTTTGCTGCTGTCCATGGAGTTCAGGCCAAACGTTTACATCCCCCCGTTCAAACTCAAATTTTCACCACTCCACACATTCCTGTGTTAAGTCAAGTACAGTATGTTAAGATTAAGAGTAAGTGACCCTTATTAGTTCCACAACAGGGAAATTTCACCTTTGCAATCTAACCCATCCATGCAGTGAAACCCCACATACACATTAGTGAAGACACACACTAGGGGGCAGTGAGCACACTTGCCCAGGGAGGTGGGCAGCCCTATCCACAGTGCCCGGGGAGCACTTGGGGGTTAGGTGTCTTGCTCAAGGGCACTTCAGTCACATACTATCGGCTCAGCAGATGTCTTCCACAAGCTTCTTACAATAGCTTGCCAGAGTATTTACCTGTTCTCCCTGACAGAACTGGTACAACTCAGTCAGGTTTGTAGGCCTCCGTCCTCTGACACACTTTTTCAGTTTAGTCCACAGATTTTCAGGTCAGGGTTTGTGAGGGCACCTCTGATACTTTCACTTTGTTGTTAATTTTGGAGGAAGACTTAGGATCATCCCGCGACCCTGACGGAGAAGCGGCTTAGAAAATGGATGGATGGATGGATGGATCATTGCGCCTCATTCACCAATGTATACCAAAGTTTTTTTTTAAATCTGCTCTTGGGAAAGGTCCTAAGAAAAGGTCTACGCCAGATTCATGATGTGCTCTTGAACTGCAGAACTGTTCAAACACTTCTTGAGTTTGTGCAGATTCTGTTCTTTCCCAAGAACAAATCCCAAATAAGAAAACAATGGGAAATGTCAGAGTCTTCATGAAAACTGTGTAAGTGGGTTTTAAGAAGAAATTTCTTCTTAAAAACACCTGGGGAATGAGGCCCATTGTCCTGCTGGAAGACCTAGCTCTCACCAAGTTGTAACTTTCTCGCTGATTTCGTGTGGTGGTCCTTCATTAATTCTAGATCATTCTTAAAAAGGCCATTTATATTCTGAATTGATGCTGCCACCACCATGCTTTACAGTTAGAATGGTGCTCTTTGGATTAAAAGCCTCACCCTCATTCCTCCATACATAGCACTGATCGTTGTGGCCAAACAGCTCAATTTTTGTTCATCTGACGAGAGATCTCCTCCAAAAGGCTAGATCTGTGTCCTGGTGATGATCTGCAAACTTCAGTCTGGCCTTTTTATGCCAAAGTAAACCTCTATGGTTACATTTTATTTGGATGGTCCCTTATAGATGATCTGTAGATACTTAGATCATTAACTAAATTCTTGTGACATCAAGTTGATTATAAACAACAGTGTGGCTAAGGTTAGGTTTAGGAGTAGGTGTAAGTTTTGCGTTAAGGTTAAGATTAGGATTAGGTTTAGTGTTAGGAATCTATTTGATATAATCTTCCACCCTTAACTTTAAGTTCAGTTGCATTTAATGGATATTTAGTTGAACGTTACCTAAAGATATACTGAACATCTGCAAAGCATCTACAGTGGACATTGGACATTGCAATAAAGTGTTACCATCTCTATCAATGGTGGATGGAAATAGTTTGGTACCTGACACCTCCAACTTCTTCACCAGCTCCTTTGTTGTCATCTTGGGGTCCAGTGGAACCTTTTGTTTAGGCTTGGGACCAGGTGTTTGTACAGATGCTTGTGGTACCTTTGGTTGTTTTGAAATTGCTCCTAAGTGTGAACAGGACTTGTGGAGGTCCACAATGTTTCTTTTTTCTTGAGGTTTTGGCCAAGTTGGATTTTCCTGGGGTTTCAAGGGCAAGAAGGCCCTGGTTCTAAAGGTAAGCCCTTACATTCGGCCTAAGGTGCACTTCAAACAAATTCCTAATCATGAGAGATGGCCAATCAGAAGCTTTTAGAAGTCAATACATACATTTCTGGAATCTTCTCAAATATTTAAGGAGATCACCTTTGTATATAAATGCTTGACCCACTGGGAATCTGACGTAGTGAATTGAAGTTGAAGCACTTTATTGTCTAATCAGTTGTTCTAAAGTTACCTCTGATGTGAACAGAACAGATTCACTAGTTGGCTAATTGAAGAAATATATGGCAACGTGAAATGTGTGGAGCTTGAATGCTGTAGGTTATTTGGCCTTAAATGTATAAAAGCACCCTCTAATGAGTTCTTGTGCTCTCCTTCAGAAACTGGTGTCAGTACACGGTTTCAAAGACGGTTACATGCCAGGTGCACAACGGCACAGAGACGACGGTGCAGAGGGTGTTTCAAGGATGTCGGTGGCCGGGACCCTGCGCAAAACTCATCAGGTAACTTCTGTAGGTCATTACATTGCCATTACTGACCTACAGTGTGTCCTTTTCACGTTCAGACACTGATCGCCAAGTAACACAAGTTAAATTTAGATCCATAAATGAATTAACATTGTAAATAATATCCTTTTCCCAGCTATTTACTTTGTCTCGAGAAGTGAATGGCACCTCGTTCTTTTTTTTTTTTTAATGCTACAACAATGAAGTTGAAGCCAACAAACCCGCAGCATGTTTGCTATCAGAAAGGAACGCCAGAAATTTGGACATTTTCAGCGAGATGGACGAGATATCGGCCTGCGAGGAACAATCTATTTGCCATTTATTAGATTATCTAAATTATTTAAATGAGATCAGGTTTTGAAACTAATATTCACCGTCCAGTTTCAAAACTAACAAACCAGCCCACCACCGCAGCCTCCCTGTCTTGTTTTTGAAGCCAATACAAGTAAATGCTCTTGACAAGTTACCATGCCTACGTGATTTTTCTCGTCTTTGACAGTTACAGGGCACTGGTCAGACCCGCCTATAAGGTGGCTTACCGGCAGGTGACCGCACTGGAGTGGAGGTGCTGTCCTGGTTTCCTGGGCAGTGACTGCAGTGAAGGTGGGTGAATGTGATCCTGCTCCACAGTTAGCAATACAGTATCACCAATGATTGTACATGAAAGATCATGTGCTGCACTGAAAGGACCAAAACCATTGAAAATCTGATTTCATATTTGAGGCTTGTTGTGGCTCCCAGTGTGAACATTGTGTTATATTTTGGCTAGTAATTGCCAAACCCAAAGAAATGCGGATCAGTTACTGGACATCTTATAGGGGACATGGGAAACTGAGTGAACTGGAGATCAGTTGATGCCATGGTTTTAGTGTTTGTAGAAGTGTTGCTGGAGCTGGCGCTCAGTGTATTGTTTCATAGCGCAGTCTGCCATGAGGAAAATGAACTGAGTCATGTAGGCTCAGCAGAATGCCTTCGCAATTGTGAGGGCCTGCTTACACAACTCTTAAAGGAGCAGTCTGGCAACAAAACATATGGATTTGTTTTCCACCTTGCCCCAGATGCAGTCAAGACACGTGACGTGTAAGTTTGCTTCTTCAGTGTCATCGCTGGTTCAAAACCATAAATAACTACATTTTTATTTACTTTTTTTTTAATATCACTTAAACACTGCAGCTATCCAGTACACTGTGTAAGACATTCATGATGAATGTACCAGTAGAAAGGCTGTACCAGTAAATCTTTTTACAGTAACCAAAAGTTAAGAACGTTTTGGCCTTCTCTTGTTTATATTTTGGATATACTTGCTTTTTTTGGACAGCAACAATATACTATTGTCCATTTTTATAAAGAACAGTGTGTCACAAGATAGTCATGTGTACATGCAGCCTGAAACTACCTTAATAATCCAACTAATAGCTCGATCTTAATAGATCCAGTCCATACCTAGTCCACACCTCAATCAGAGTAGGCTAGTCTGGTTGAGGCCGTTCAGAGTACAGTTTCTATCTGACTGAACGAGGTGGGTAATCCTGTAAATAATCTGTTAAACAGAAGAAGAATAATAGCCCCGATTGAGATGAAGTTTATGCTTTGATCTTTAAAAGACGACAGCGGGACAGGCGTCCAGCTTATGTGTCTCAGGACATGACGTCTTCTTCTCAGCCTTATATAACCCTCTACTGCAAGCATTATGAGAGCAATTAAAAAACATCAGTTCACTTTTCTTGCATAAAGTGGTACTTGATTTACTGTTTTGGACCTGATTGTTAAATTCAAAAGCATTAAAAATAATAATAATAATGTGTTCAGGGGTCCATTTAGGGTATCTTGCCTTGAGGGAACATTGTGCAACAGTGGTGAAGAAATGATGTAGAGCCGTGTCCCCTGAAGTGGTGAGACCTGGCCTGTGATTGGCTAAATCCATTCCGCAGAATGTTGCTTCTAGGCAACAAACATTTCTGCAAAATCTCATGACAAAAAATTATACTGAATGTTTAAAAAGAGGTTTAAAGAGATAGTATGACCAAACACATGCTCATTTATTGACATACTCAAACTCTAATAAACCTTTCGTTGACTTTAAAAAAGTGAGGGAAATGAGTTTGTTGCCCTGAGGCAACATCGTGCAATAGTGGGTATAATGTGCAATAATAAGGACATGTGAAGTACGTTTTCCTGAGTCTGATGTCATTTTAAAGTAATTAAAAACACAAGCACTGCTCACTGCTGCTCATCTCACTCTGACAGGTCTTATATGATGCTGGTTGTCATAGTTACATCTACACTAAGTGGTTCTCTACATATGTGCATGATTTTGGATCGCATCACTTGTAGTGTGAGTGTAAATGGAGATTTTTTATCAGATTAGTGAGTAGAGTGAGAATATAAACACCTCAGTCTTTATCTATAATTGGAATGGCAAAAATCTTTGTATATAAACGCAGTGTCAGATGTCAGATAAGCAAGACTGCTTAAAGGGGAAGCTTTTCAATTTTTCGAAACGTCTGTATTATTGAATAAATTAGGGGAAAAGTTGTTAGAGTGGTTTGGTGTGAAACGCTCAAGTCAGAATTATTCACAGCAGTGGTGATACGAACCAGATGTCCACCTAGAAAAGCTCCCTCACAGAAAGTTATCATATGAAATAAGTAAGTGATACTTTTTTGATCCCACAACCGGGGAAATTCCACCTCCACATTTAACCCATCCGTGAAGTGAAACACCACATACACACTAGTGAACACACACACTAGGGGGCAGTGAGCACACTTGCCCGGAGTGGGCAGCCCTATCCACGGCGCCCAGGGAGCAGTTGGGGGTTAGGTGTCTTGCTCAAGGACGCCTCAGTCATGGACTGTCGGCCCTAAGGATTGAACCGGCAATCTTCCGGTCACAGGGCCAGATCCCTAACCTCCAGCCCACGACTGCCCCAAAAAAATGCTTGTGAATATGCAGAGACATTGTTTTACCATAAAAGTTTGGCTTAAAAAATTGAAATGCATTTATGGTGAAGGTGTACATGGAGGACATTGTCAGGCAAAATGGCCTTACAATATTTTATCATCTACATTACATATAAACCTAGACACATATAGGTTCACTGGTGGGTTGGGATAGTAAATAAAATAGCTATATTTTTGTGGTTGGAATAGTGATCGCTGGCTTCCTATCAGCACCACTGTAAAGATTGGGTTTCATTACATTGAATTTTATATCAAACTGCTCTGAAAGATGTTTACATCTGAATAATTGAATTATGCAGATTTTTTTCTTTAACGATTGGTGTAATTCCCCTTCAGGAATGCAGCCTAACTGGTGTACATTAGTTCCAATGTAAGTCTAAAGATACAAAGTTCAGACACCAAACATAGCTGATGAACCACGTTTGGTGTAGGTGGGAAACTCTTTAAATCTCTCCTCCATTTTTGGCCAGTTGGTTTACCTTAGATAACTCTGTCCTGTTCCTTTCCCCCCTTCGTCCCTACTGACATACCACATGCCAGTAATAAGTGCTCTGCGGTTTCACACTCTTTAATCAGGATTCTTTTGTGTCTCTCTTTTTTCTGTAAAGAGTGAGATCATCCACCACAGGCATGGAATATCCCCCCTCACCAAAACACCCTGCATAGCTCTTCCATCACCCAATCCACACTCCATACATCTTAACCCCCTTAACCCTGACCCAAGCCTTCTCTCTCCCCTCCAGTCTCTATTCGTTCGCCCAGTATCATCTCCGCTTCCTGGCTGAGTCTTTGTCACGCCCTTCTACCCCCCACCCCCCAAGTGTTTCATATTGCGTCCCCCAGCTCTCGGCCCAGAGGCTGTCATGCTTGAGCCCGGGCCAGCCGTCTGCGGCCACGTCTGGCTGCGCTGCAGAACATCTGGAAGCGCTGTGGGCCTTTTTCGGTGCTCGACTGAGCAAGCCAGCTAGGGAGAGCGTGCTGCTCACTCGCGCACACACACTCTCTCTCCGTTTCATCCTGGGAACTGCTAGGGAGTATATTAAAGAGCATGAGAATGATAACAAGGGCACTGTGGAGCACATTAAACCCTTCCTTACTCACTTGTTAAAAGGACTGAGGCTGGTGGGGAAACGTCCCCACAAACCACTGAGCATCAGACAAAGAAGAGCTCAGAGAGAGGGGCTAAACCAGTGACGGTAGAAGAGAGAGGTCTAATTAAAGTTTGGCGGAAAGTTAAACTTTACAATTGGCTCGTTCTCCATAGAGTCATATGCGCACGTTTGGGTTCCCCTGCTCAAACTAAATGTTTTGTTTGTTTGTTTGTTTGTTTGTTTGCTTGTTTTTTTTTTTAAATCAAATTGTAAAGCTAGTATATTTCCATAAATGTTTTAAGATATGTGTCGAGTTTGTAATTTACTCCCATATATGTCTGATATATATATATAAATATTAAAAATGAGCATTTATACATGTTTGATATATATTACATATATATGGAAATGGTCAGGTTAAAAATATTCATCACATATATTTTAAAGCGTCGTGTTTGTTGGACTTGTATATTTTGGTATGAGCAAACATATTCAAATATGCACCTCCTTGTTTCTACGCTCACTATCCATTTTTTCAGCTCCTCTTACTGTATAGCTGCACTTTGTAGTTGTACAGTTACAGACTGTAGTCCATCTGTTTCTCTGATACTTTGTTAGCCCCCTTTTACCCTGTTCTTCAGTGGTCAGGACCCCCATGGACCCTCACAGAGCAGGTACTATTTGGGTGGTGGATCATTCTCAGCACTGCAGTAATACTGACGTGGTGGTGGTGGTGTGTTAGTGTGTGTTGCGCTGGTCTGAGTAGATGAGAGTTTTTAAACACCTCAGTGTCACTGCTGGACTGAGAATAGTCCACCAATCAAAATATCCAGCCAACAGCGTCCTGTGGGCAGCGTCCTGTGACCACTGATGAAGGACTAGAGGATGACTAACACAAACTGTGCAGCAGCAGATGAGCTGTCGTCTCTGACTTTACATCTACAAGGTGGACAGACAAGGTAGGAGTGTCTAATAGAGTGGACAGTGAGTGTTTAAAAACTCCAGCAGCACTGCTGTGTATGATCCACTCGTACCAGCACAACACAATATTATTTTATGACGGGGCAGTCGTGGGCTGGAGGTTAGGGAACCAGCCCTGTGACCGGATCCCCTCAGCTGACAGTCCATGACTGAAGTGCCCCTGAGCAAGGAATCTCCAACTGCTCCCCGGGCGCTGTGGATAGGGCTGCCCAGCGCTCCAGGCAAATGTGCTCACTGCCCCCTAGTGTGTGTGTTCACTAGTGTGCATGCATGTGGGTGTTTCACTGCACGGAGGTCTAATTCCACAGTGTGCAAACACAGTTGGCAAAATGGCTCTAATTTCTAAATTATGTAGTTGATAAGTCAAAACCAGAGATGGCCAATATCCAATATTTATACTAGAAAAACTACTAAACAGTACAATAAGCTATTTTAGTCGAAGCACTTCTGCATCTCAAAGTAGGCCGTCGTGCTGAAACCACTCAGTCGCTCTAACACCACCTGGAGAACTACACAGCTAGTGTACCATCACACAGCCAGCGCGAGTGAGCGCTGTTTCAGGACAGATTTCCTGCAGGGTTCTATTAACGTTCTCTTTTTTCCTCTGATTTACCACCCAGCGTTTCTGCTATCAGCCCAGCACCAGTACGCGATTCCAGATCAGTGTTATCTCTAGTTCAACAGGTTTGGTGTCTTAGGTTTGCTTCTTTTGCATTGAAGCTGTGACGCTAATGTGGCTAACAAGTGATGAAAGCTTATACCCTCCAGTCAGCATTTAAAACTCAGGCTCCAGTGTCACTGCGGTCTTTGGCTTTTTGACTAGACTTGGGATGTAATGATGCACAAAGTGTGTAGTTTGTTTTGATGTGATGCAGTGGTGTCTTGATTTTTGGGCACAGCAGAAAAGGAGTGCCTGAAAATCTGCCTGGTGTTAATATGTCAGTGTTAACTCACTGGTGAGGTCCTGTCCTAATAAAAAAACTGTGCTTGTCACTGACTAAGTCGTGGGAATAGGATCCTAAAGTGTAGCCACAACTCAGTAAGGCTGGCAATGAAATAGTTAAGTTTAGCCTTGACTTAGTAAGGCCTGGGAATGAGATGAGTTAATTGTGGCCACAAATTACTAAGGCAAGGGAACGAGATAAATTAAATCATAGCCATGACTTAGTAATGCATGAGAATGAGATAGTTAAGTAGTGGCCATATTTTGATAAAGCATGGGAACAAGATAGTTAAGTTATGGTCATGACTTAATAATGTGTGAAAATGAGTTAGTTAAGCCAAGGCCATGACTTGGTAATATGTGGGTATAAGATAGTTAAATCGTGGCCATAATTTGGTAAAGTGTGGGAGCAAGATAGTTAAATTGTGGCCATGAGTCAGTAAGATGTGGGAACTAGATAGTTAAGTCACGGCCACAACTCAGCAACGTGTTGGAACAAAAGGCACGAGTCAGTAAGCTTGGGGAATGAGATAAGTAAGCTGTAGCCACAACTCAGTAAGGTGTGGGAACAATGGCTCAGCATGGCGTGGAATTGATATAGTTAAGACGTGAGAACAAGATAATTCCGTTTAGATAATTAAATTGTGGCCATGACTTAGTAAGGCATGGGAACAAGATAGTTAAGTTGTGGCCTTGAGTCAGTAAGGTGTGGGAACTAGATAGTTAACTCATGGCCACAACTCAGCAATGTGTTGGAACAAGAAAGTCATAGCCGCGAGTCAGTAAGCTTGGGGAATGAGATAAGTAAGTTGTAGCCACAACTCACTAAGGTGTGGGAGCAAGATAGTTAAGTTGTAATAATGGCTCAGTACGGCATTGGAACGAGATAATTCAGTTTAGCTAGTGAAGTTGTGGCCATGACTTAGTAAGATGTGGGAACAGCTTATTTATCTCATTACCCCACCTTTCCTGTGATGTGCCTACAACTTAGTTAATTACTGTTTTTAAAGAAGATATGTCACCAGTTTATTACAGCATTCAACTTTAAACAGTGCAGTAATTCATAATAATGCGTGAGGCACAAGCTAATATGTTAACCCTGAGCTTGAGAGATGGTCTCTTTACTGACTTTATTTGCTCCAGACTGAATTGAGAGGCTTGTGTTGAACAATGCAATACCAGATGTTGTGCTGTTACACTACTTTGACAGGTTTGTACATTTTTATTGATGACATGCAGTTTGCATGTGAAACAGTGTCAGAAGCCACATACGGAGGTCTGCTTGAGATGTTTAACTCCTCGTGGTTTGAGGCTGTGCTGTGAGATGATTTAGACATGTGGTTAGCACCATGCTACTGGGATAAGCTTTGATTACTTGTTAACTACTTTGGCGTCTTAGCTTCAGTTGGCTAAAGTAGCAAACATCAGGCACCAAATTGGCAAAACTAGATTTTTTTTTTTTGCCAAACAATCCCTGTAACCTGATTGGCCCACGCAGTTGACATACTGTATGTTACTGAACTTATGTTTCTCACGGCTCATTTCTGACCTCTTGCACAGTAGGAATCAAATGCCACCAGATGAACTTTGCATGGAGGCGCTGCAGTGTTCTCTCCTTTTTGGAGGCCTTCAGAGTGAAATACGCAATGGCTCGAGGCGTCTCCGTTATCGGAATGCACTTGTGGTTAACAGATTGGCCTTTTATTGCAGTTCAGCCTTTGTTCTACTTGCTGGTGGAGCTTGAGAAGCTCTTTCAAGACAAGAACACACAAACACTCAAACATATTAGTGATTGTTTCCACAAACTTGCAGACACAGCCTGAAGGGTCCCTTATGGAATTACTGTGTGTGACTTGGCTAATAAGACGAGGATTATGGGTTACTTATGAATATGCCAGCCTTACCATACCTTCGTATTGTGTGTTCCTGCGTGAGAACATGTGTGGGATCAGAAGAGAGTTTTCTTGGTGAGAAGGAGAAAAACGTTGAGATGCCCCATGTTTGTTCCCGTATTTATACAGGCTGATCCCCTTTGGGATTCGCCGTGGCCTTGTTTCTAAGTGGTACTCCCCAAAACCACACACTCCCTCCCTGCTCCTCTCTCGTCTCTCCTTTCCGCCCTCTTGTATTTTGGGAAAGACCACAGAGGTGCTGGATGTATCTGTGTACATTCACCACCGCACTCTGTTTTCTCTCATATCACTTCATTTCCTCCCCCAAGGGGCAGCATGTGGGGAAGCAGGAGTTTCCCAGGGAGTTGGCGCAGCCGTCGGCGCAGAGGGACGCGAGAAAGAGGGGGGTGGTGTGGGGCCACGGCGCCCCCAGGTTTCAGGGTTGTTTAACTGCGACTGCTAAAAGGGAAAAAAAGAGAGAAAAACAAAAGAACTTGTCTTAGCATATGAAAGACCCTTGTGGGCTTGCTTTAGGGTGGGGTTTGTATTAGGTTTTATTTTGAAATTTTTAAAACATGAACTGTTACGTTAACACCTTCCGTCACCAGCTGTTGGCTGCTCTGGGGGCATGACACTAAAACACAAGCAGGCTTGGAGAAAAATGCAGGCTGTTTCTGGGCCACAAAGTGCACAAGTATTGTCGTTTAATCTCAAAAATCCAATTCACGTCATAACCTCACATGTTTTGAATACTTTAGTTGTTTTCCCACCTATTATATTTCCCACTCTGTGTGTGTTCAAGTGCTGGATCTCAGTGTGTGGCTTGACTATCACAACACAATCGCTTACCTTATCACATATGAGCAACCTGATTGGACGCTTGGTTCATTTGGATGAATCTTGCCCAGATTGAGTAAGATCAGAGATATCAGAATGGTTTGATGTCAATTACATGTTCTTGTCTCTTGCTACTAGCATGATGTAAATGATATAAAAATGAAATAAAAATAATAAAATGGGATGTCAGTTTGCATGACTGTGTGACGTTAGTGCAGATAATGCATATAAACGGCTTAAACTTTTAGCATCTCTGACTTAAATTCAACCAGTTCCTCAACACATCAGCATAATTAATTCATTAAGATGTAAAAAACAGTCATTTAGATTTGGTTTGATGTGAAATTCACTATTCTAGAGCAACTTACCTACTCATAATGGTGGTGATAGGAACCAGGCGTCTCAACAGTTGAATGCCTCTGAAAGCTCCTTCACACAAAGTTATTATATTAAATGTCACAAATACTGATGCCTGAGACATTGTCTTATGTTGTGTGGTTTTGGACTGAAGCATATGTTTGGTGGGAACGTACATGCAGGCCACCAAAAGGCAAAATAGCCACCAAAGGAAGCATCATTTATTTGTTTTTTTAAGTTTAACCACCAATTTCCTAACATCAACATCATATACGCAAACTCAGAACATGCATTTAGGTTCACTGACTATATTTGCATTGTGAACATGGTTCCCGCTGGTTCCTATCACCACCACTGTAAAGAAATCTGAGTCTGTAAGTTTCTCTGCAATGGACGTCTTCACATTAAACCACTCTAAATGACTTTGGGAAGTTGTTTACATCTCATTCTTTGGATTATAGAGAAATGATGACAAAATGTACCCTTTAAAACACCTTCCCTCGTCCCTGGTGGCATAGATTCCTCAAGCTGAGATGTTTGGCCAGCTTAATCACTTCCAATGCCAAATTAGCTTTTTTATTGGTATCTACTGTTAGTCTGCTTGCAAATGTGTGCCAGGAGCACAGTCAGTAAATATTCATTCAAAGGACTTATTTTATATGTAAGCATATTTGTTAACGGGCGAGTCTGAAGCCACAGAAAGTTTACGGCTCGTTACTGACATACTGTGTTTTGTTGTTCTTGTTTACTTTAGACGGAAGAAGTTGTGAGAAATGAAAGGCAGTTTCATTGTTTGCTTTACCTTTGGCAAAATGTATGTGCACACACTAATGGCATAAGTACTGAGAAAATCACATCCATATGGAAGGAACAGGCCGAGCGCTCCACAGCGAGAAGTAAACCCACCAAACAAGCACCTCTCAAAGTGCTCTTTTACCATCTCTCTAATAGCAGGAAAAAGAAAGGAGCCTGAAGATAAGAGAAGATGGAGGATCACGGGGGAAAATTGAATGAGGCAGAGAAAGTGGGTTAATGGGGTCCGATGCCATGTTTTTACTTTGAGCTGCTGCAACCTCAGACGTCGGTACAGTCACCATTGTTCAGGAGTACAGACGCGGAACACTATGTTCTACTCATATCTCAGGCCAAAAGTGAGATTCTAAGCACCTATTCATGACGAGGTCCTCAAGCAGATGTGCAGGGATGAAATTGACTCCCTAGTTCTGCGAAGAGAACTTCCCTGGACCTGAGGAATGATGTCATTGCAGCAGCTTGAACAACTTTACGCGTCGGCTTGCTCCGCTCCGCTACACACCATCAAACCAAAACCCACCGCTGTCGCGCTTGAACCGATGCAATTGTCCCTGGCCCCCACATCTTACACCCCTGCTGGTGCGACAACTGGAGCATGCCAAAGGTTCCCCTGGATCGATCTAGAGGCGCCTCAGTTTCAGGAGGTTTTCAGGCATTTGACACTGATGAGGGCCAGGCCGGCTGCCTTTACCCCCATCCCCCCCACCCCCGACAGAGCCAGTTTTCCATGGGGGTACAGCATTTCCAGAGGGCAGAACCTTGAGCTTGATGAGACCCAGCATCGTTTGTTCCAGCTTGGTGGATGGCATGCGGAGGAGACGTTGTTTTAAGCTGTAAATCTACAGCTCGGAAGAAGTGACTGAGTTTACAGGGCAACATTTGGAAGCACTCCAAGAGAGACAGCCTTAACTCAGAGCAGAGGAGAGCTTTGACTTGACCTGATTGAATCCTGCTTTGAGGAAAGATTGGATGTCTTTCTTCTAGGGATGATCTGTTTTTGATATTCGAGTATCTGTGCGAGTTAAGAATGGGGTGTCCAGTTAGCTACAGTGGATGAAAAAGCAACAACAAGTAGGCCTGTAGGCTAACCTTTTAGCTCATAGCGTTAGTGTTTGGGGGCTAAAATTAGTTTTTAGTTTTTGTGCTGGATAATTACTGGAGGCTGCTTCTTCAGATGAGCTAAATAGCTAATGCTAACATTACCGCATACTGGTACAATGCTGTGTGCTAATGAGGACTTGTCGTCCACTACAGGACGTCTTTTCACCTCAGTGGACAATATGCAAAAGTTACTTTGTGAGAGAAACGTATCTTTATTCTTCCTAGACGTATCGAATGTCAGCTAGAGTAGTTAGCTTAGTAATCAAAAAAGTTCCAGCTGTGCTACCACTGCCTTACCTGCTAAAAATTTAGACCAGCATAAATTCATAGATTCACAACTTAAAACAACATCTCCTCCACCAAGCTGGCACAAACGATGCTGGGTCTCATCAAGCTCAAGGTTCTGCCAGATTGAGCCTTAAATCCACATTTAAGTTACAGTCTGGAATATTGATATTCAGTAAACGAACTAGCGTTAGCCCTGCTTCTTAACTCTACGTTGACTAAATGTTATGCAAAAAAGAAGCACACCTATAATATGTCATGTGAGGGTCATTCTAAAGAAACGTCCACTTTGTTATCTATCCATAGGAGTCACTGGTGTTACCGATCCTCATTGGTGTTACACATTAGAAAGGTAACACCAGAGACATTTTTGATGAAAAATGCGTTTTACCACACGGCTGCTACAGAACATCAAACCACATGTTGTCAATCATGGAAAATCCACTAAAATATGAAATTGAATCCATTTGTGTTCTATTTTTTCACAATTACCTAAGAATAAAGTAGGTCACACCAGTGATGTTAACTAAAAGCTTCATATGAAATCATGAGCTAAATGAGAAAATTTCTCACGATGTGGTTTTCTTCATAGATCCTCAGGAAAATAGGTAAAAGGAAGTCGTGATGTCATCCGTGTGACTTTTATTTCAAAATAAGAGATTTTTTTGTTACGCGGTAACACCAGTGACACGACTCTGACGACCACAACTTTCATTATGTATTTTATAATATTTATTTGACATTTGTTTTCTTTGTCATTTCATTTATATATTCCATATATACATGTATAGATTATTGCAGTTAAAATGTTTTTTCTTCAAAATATGGCCTCAGCCTTCGCATATGATGGTAGGAACAAGCACTTCTGTGGTGCTTGGAATTCTAGATAATTGATTTCAAAACCAATATTGCTAAATTGATGGATAATGAAGGTGCAATTGTTAAAATATTGTATCGTTTTATTTGAAAATGTAAAATATTTGTAAACCTAACATGTTTTTCAAGTGTAACGTATCTGTAAACACTGGGGACACAAAAGTGGACATTTCTGTAGAATGACCCATGAGCAAATTGTGTGGTTTGATGGTTACTTTGGCAGCTTCCATTTAAATTGAGTTGCACATAGCAAGTAAACATCCCTTATTCTTTGTCGTAGCTCAGCCAGTCAAATTAGCTTTCTTAGGCTGGTTTTGGGTCTTTGTCTGGCACGTTGTCAGGTTGTAGTGGTTTCAAAACCATTCTAACTGATCAGCGTAGTCATAGAGTTTCTGCCTAGTTAAATCTTTCGGATGTAAACAAAGCCATTCAGTGTGGTTTAATGATAAATGCTCAATAACAAAGAAACTTTCAGAGTCAGAATTGTTCACAGTGGTAGTGATAGGAACCAGACCTCATAGAAAGTTTTTGTATGAAATTGTTAGTGATATGCTGCCTAATGCGTGTGATGTTTTTAATGATAGTTTTGTTATAAGATTGGTCTAAAATGTATATATCCTTTGTATTCCGTGTGAAGAAGTAATGCAGTGTGGTTTAAAGCTAAATTATATTTTTTTCAGATTTACAACTATTTTACAGAAGTTGTTTATTTAACTCAAAACCATCATGAAACAATGTTTCAGAAATCAGGCAGTGTGCTGATAAACACTTTATTGTACTAACTTTCTGTGTGGGAGCTTTTAGAGACATTCAATTCTTCAGACGTCTGGTTCCTATGAACACCACTGTGAACACTTCTGCCCCAGTAAGTTTCTGTTGTGGAGCATTTGTCATTGAACCACACTGAATGACTTTGTTTACATCTCAAAGATTTAATTAGGCAGAAACTCAATGGCTACGCTAATGACTTAGAATGGTTTTGAAATTCTGACAACAATTCTGACTCAGTTTCTCTAGAAGGGAGCAATTCACACCAAACCTCTCATTACATACTGAAAATAGTGAAAATTTAGTTCGGCTTCTTTGTTTGTCACATTCCTGTAATGAAATGCAGCAAATACCTGAACAGTGATGTCAGTATTCAAGTACCGGCGCCCAGAACAGTTAACCGAGTTCCTGTCTTTCGGTGAATGCTGAGAGTGGCCCTGTTTCCACCAATAATGATCTGGTGTCCTATTTGAATAATGGATTCCCTTCATTTTTTACCAACTCATTTTAAGTCTGAAAATCTCTAGTTGAGTAAATGGAAAAGTAACAACAACACGAAGGCTTACTTTTTAGCTACTAGCATTAGTGTTTAGAGGCTAGAATTACTTTTGGTAAGTTTCTGAATTCAGAACCATTTGTCTCTGTGTTTGCACACCGTGAAATTAGACCTCTGCATTTAACCCGTCCATGCAGTGAAACACCCACATACATGCACACTAGTGAACACACACACTAGGGGGCAGTGAGCACACTTGCCCGGAGCGATGGGCAGCCCTATCCACGGCACATGGGGAGCAATTGGCAGTTAGGTGCCTTGCTCAAGGGCACTTCAGTCATGGACTGTCAGCCAAGGGGATCGAACCGGCAACCTTCCGGTCACAGGGCTGGTTCCCTAACCTCCAGCCCATGACTGCCCCCTAACTCTGTGGGATAATTACTGCTGCATCTTCAGTTGAGCTCAAGAGCTCATGCTAACATGAAGAGAACATATTTTCACTGTTTCTAGACTTAGTGAATGTCAGCTAAAGTCGTTAGCTCCACATTAATGTTATCAAAAAAAAGCGCCCTGCCCTTCTGATCATGTAAAGTCTCGGCTGCACCGTCATCCTCTAAGAAGTGGGTCATCTTTAGTTCAGCACTAAAGAAATGTCTCATTCTACTCCTTCCTTCTCCTTCAGTCCTCCCTTCCCCATGTTGTGGTGACCACTCACTTCCATTTCTAGACAACAAGCATGTTGAAAAGAAAGCAAGCCGAAGCAAACTAAAAGATACAGTGTTCTGTTCTGGACACTCACACAAGCCGTTGGACTCCTCTCTGAGTCGACGCACCCACCCCATCCTCCACCGCTTCTTCTCCCATCCATCTCTGCGGGAGGCCACTCAAGTCTTCACCACAAAGCAATGACTCACCTCTCTTTTCCCTCAGCACTCCAACTTTGGGCAGGATCAACAGTCAGGCAATGAAACGACTCCTTTAAAGCCTCTAAGAATCTAGTGAGAGCATCTTAAACTAACATCTGGGCACATTAATCAGCAGCTTATGTTACTTAATGAATGCAATAGTATGCAGAGTGGAGATAGAATGAGGGTGGCTTTTCCATATTAAGGAGGTTTTTGGTGTCCTTTTCACATGATTCAGGGCTCTTTGCAATGTCATAGCCCGTGACTAGTTGTTTCAACACCACTGCATTTCAGCCGTGGAATAGATCTCAGGGAGACGGCTCATGTTTCATGGAATCTCACCTCAAGTTGTTCTGAAGCAGATCAAGAGTTTGTGTACTTATGACGGCATGGAACACATCAGTAGAAAATCTGGTAGCAATTTCCCTGCCATGGCTCCTTCCCCCCTCACCCTTCACACTGGCCTGCTGATGGATATCTCACCATGTAGTCCCAGGGCCAGTAGATAAAGGACAAAGAACTCAACGTTTTGCTTCAGCAGTGTCAAGATATTGACAGGGCCAAGAGTTCAGCAACCTCTACTCTGCCTGCTGTAATGAACTGGAATTACAGTAGAGTGAGAAATTATTGAGGTTCAGGGCTCAAGGACAGGAAGTCATGTCCATTGGAAGATGTTGACGAGACCTCAGTCCACATTTTCTCTCTATCACAGCTGCCAACGTACCAGTCACAGGTATTCTAGATCTGGATTGCTTGGTTCAGGTGTGGGATAGAGTGAAAGGACCCAGGACCCTCTAGGACTGGCTTGGGAAGCACTAGTTTAGATTAATACCATCTGCTACTATCTTAGCCTTTCAAGACCTGTTCATAAGTGGTGTCATGCAGGTTAGAGTCCAAGACTCAGTCCCATTTCACCCCTTGCCCTTACCACTTAGCCTTTACCCCTCCTTTCTTCGCAGTTATGTTGTTTCAATGTATTATGGTCCTTTTCTTCATAACAAGCATAAAAAAATAATATTATGCTGAGGTCTCGGTAGCTAGCTAGCTAAATTTCCTGTTCCACCTTAAATGGTGCTGCAGTTACATTCTGGCACCTCAGGCATCGGAACAGCTGCTCTAGTAAAGGTGGAACGGAAAAATTTTAAGAAGAGACTGGTGAATATCTGACTTCAGCTTCATATCACTGTAGAATTAGGGTGATAATAAATAACTGTCGTATTCCCCTCTTTGAAGGCATATGATGCCCTAAATGTAACTAAAACCCTCTTCTGCTATCACTGCAGACTGGCAGGGCCACCTACAGAGCAGCACTAGTAGCTGTTAATGAAGTGATGCTCTTTTTATTTGAGGGTCCCATTTCATAGAGGAAGATTTCAACCACTACCCTTTGTAACTCAGTTCCAAGGGGCAAGGAGACACTCAAAAACAAGGGGTAGGGCCAAAAATAAGGAAAGAGATTGGGCCCAAGTGCAACTTGAGTCTTCATTCTTTTACCATATGGAAAAAAATTGGATATGTATTTGTATATATTCAAAATACATTTGAAATGCATGGCAGACCATGCCAAAATACATTCCAAACACCAGAATGTTTTTTCTGAATGTATTGACATATTAACCAAATTCATTTTAAAATGCATTTGTCACGCTTGGCTCCTCCTACTCCTCCATGTGCTCCTGTTGTGTGTACTTCCCAGTCCTGTCCAAGTGCTTTTGTTTTGGTTTTCAGTCCTGCCCTCTTGTTTCGTGACTCCGCCCCTGATTGTTTTCATCTGTCCCTCATCATCCCTGGTCTTTGTGTTGTTTGATATGTTTGGTCGTGTTTGGATGTTTGTAAGCCTGTTTGCTCGTTCTGATTGTTTGTTGTTTGGGACGTTGTTTATTGTTTGATTCGTGTTTGTTTGTCATGTCTGCCCCCCGATCAATCCGTGTTGGACTATATCGACCACGTCCCTGGATTTACCCTTAATAAAAGTCGCTTATCTCCGCATATGCGTCCGCCTCCTCGCTCCCCGTTACAGCATTCATGAAATGAATTTATATTCCAGTATCTTAATTTTAAATGTTACCAAATGAACCTTTAACATGGCAAAAGGGAGTGTTGTAGGTATTGATACTCAGTGAAAACACACAAGTCATTACCATTTATCTGTAACCTCCATATGAAAAATACGTATAAATGCATTTTAAAACATATTTTTGACCATTTTCATAAATGGTAAATATTTCGCTGGTGTTAGAACAAAACCTCGTATCTCCATTTTTGTCAGTTTTTCAGTTTTTGCCATATTTTGAAAATGTCTGTTGCTATTTACAATGTGTGCAAATTTCATAATGAGTGGACCAAAAGAAACAGCCCAGAATTACTTGAAAAAAAGTCTGGTTCCATTGACTTACATTAAAAGTAAAGTGTGTTTTTTCCTTCTCCTGTAAAGAACTCCAAAAAGTTATATTGTGGAGATAATATAAATGTATAAATATTTTCGTAATACATATTTTGTCATATGGGATTAGTAGAAGATTTTAGTTTAGTCTTGTTATTTTAGTCTAGTCTTGGAGGCTTGCAGTGCACGAAAGTAAACTTCTACTTAAAACCTTTCAGGTTCAACATGGCGTCAAAGAACAAATCTTTCATTCCAGAAAACCTTCAGTCTGAAGGTCAGAACTGAAGCACCAAGTGCTTAAACGTGGTGCTTGAAGGAAACAGGCAAAACAACTTGAAACTATTGGCTAGCATGAGACCTGTAACTCAACCTCAGCTAGATTCGAAGGAATTTTCAGCTAAATTAGTCACTGTGCTAGTTAGCATGCTTGATATCAAAACCACAAGTCCACTGTTTCAAGTTATTATTCCCCTTTCTTTAAAAAGCGATTTTACTGCATAGCACTTTTGAAGCCTTGTTGAATCTGACACAAGTGGCCTGCGCATGACCGTGTCAGAACTGGCAGGCAAAGTCATATGTAAGGTTGGAAAAGGGTCTCAGAGCTAAGTAGCCCAGACGGCTTCATACAGCCCATCACACATTGACAATTTATCCCCAAATTCTTTCTTTCTTTCTTTCTTTATTTATTTATTTATTTACTTATTTTTCTGCAGCTTCATATGCATCTGATGGCTGCAATTGCTTCTCGCCATATTAGCTATATAAAAGCAGCTTATAGAAATACTATCCTAATAAGAGTCCATAAGTCTTCTTTTAAATTTAAGTTGACTTGATTTAATTGAGCAGTAAAAAAATGTTTACTATGCACTCTATGTATTTACCATCACATAGTTGATATTAATATTTATTACAGATTTATACCTGTTATATAGTTATATTTATAACTTATCCTGAAATGCGACTTACAAATCCTTTTTTTTTCTGCAGCTAATTATTTACATCTGATGGCTAAATTTGCTTCACGCAATATAGCCATATAAAATCAGCTGATGATCAGAAGATGTAATAAGACAAGAACAGTGAATCAAAGTGAAGGGAGTAATGCCTCTTCATTGACAGCACTCACTAATAAAAATCTCACTCGTATACCGCAGAAACGTCAATACCGTCATAATAAAAGTCCCTTGTAATTCTACTGTTAAATATATATTTACTTTAATTGAACAATAAAGTGTATATAACATACTCTATGTATTTACACTACAATAATAATAATAAGTAGCAGTAGTAGTAGTGGTAGTAGTAGTAGAAGTATCTTATTCTTAGACTAGTAGTAGTAGTAGTAGTAGCTTATTACTAGACTACTACTAGTAGTAGTAGTAGTAGTAGTAGACTATTAGTAGTAGTAAAAGTAGCTTATTATTAGACTATTAGTGGTAGCAGTAGTAGCTTATTATTAGACTATTAGTAGAAGTAGTAGAAGTAGCTTATTATTAGACTATTAGTAGAAGTAGCTTATTATTAGACTAATAGTAGTAGTAGACTATTAGTAGTAGTAGAAGAAGCTTATTGTTAGACTACTAGTTGAAGTAGTAGAAGTGGCTTATTATTAGACTATTGGTAGTAGTAGTAGTAATAGTAGTAGATTATTATTAGTAGTAGAAGTAGCTTATTATTAGACTATTAGTAGTGGTAGAGAAGACTATTAGTAGTAGTAGAAGTAGCTTATTATTAGACTGTTAGAAGTAGAAGACTATTAGTAGTAGAAGTAGCTTATTGTTAGACTATTAGTAGTATTAGTAGTAGTTTATTATTAGACAGTTAGTAGTAGTAGAAGACTATTAGTAGTACTAGAAGTAGCTTATTATTAGACTATTAGTAGTAGTAGTAGTAGTAGTAGACTATTACTAGTAGTAGAAGTAGCTTAGGGTTGAGAGAATCCAGGGAGTAGTAGCTTATTATTAGACTATTAGTAGTAGAAGTAGTAGTAGTAGACTATTACTAGTAGTAGAAGTAGCTTAGGGTTGAGAGAGTCCAGGGAGTAGTGGCTTATTATTAGACTATTATTATTAGACTATTAGTAGTAGAAGTATCTTCTTATTAGACTAGTAGTAGTAGTAGTAGTAGTGGAAGAAGTAGTAGCAGTTTGTGGTGACAGAAGAAATATCAATAAGCATGGGCTAAGACGCACTTAAATGAGTTAAAATTCATACTTAATGAACAAGCACTTAGGACTCTTTCCTTACATTTTTTTTCAACTGGCCCACCTTGGAGAAGTCCAACTGGCTAGTGGATCCTGGGTATTTTCATTTAGAGCCCCAATCTAGATTAGTTGAAACACTAAACTGCACAGATCTATGAGCTGGAGAAGACATCTGCTAAACCTATCATGGTCATTGGCCAGCTTGATGTGTGATAGGAAACAATGTGCCCGATCCGCCCTTGGCTCCAAGAGCTGCTAAGTAGTATGTAAGGCAATCACAGCAGGAAGTCAAAAAGGGTCAACCTCTGGCTCTGTAGGCACCACCCTTAGCATGCAGTTGAATGCCTAGCGTTGATGAGCAGGAAGCTCGCTGTCTAACAGCAGCAGAAACTTTCTCCTCAGCCTCTGTGTTGATAGAAGCAATCTTAACAAGAATACTGGGATGGCTTTGATAGATCCTGGGGCATAGGATCTCTGGAACATCCAGAGTAACGTCATTGTCCAGTTTGCTGTGCAGTCTCAGACACTGAACCTGAAAAGATGCCAGAGAAGGAACCCATTAGTTTATATAAATTGGGGCTCCAGAAGGGGAACCCAGTGGTTTATATAGTCTGGGATTGGAGAAGGGAAACCCAATGTTATATATAGTCTATAGTTCCAGAAAGGGAACCCAGTGGTTTATATAAGTTGGTGTTTCAGATAAGAAACCCAATGGTTTATATTATCTGTGGTTCCAGAAGGGAACCCAGTGGTTTATATAGGTTGGTCTTTCAGATAAGAAACCCAGTGGTTTATATAGTTTGGGGTTCCAGAAGGGGAACCTGGTGGTTTATATAGTCTGGGATTCCAGAAGGGGAACCCAGTGGTTTATATAGGTTGATGTTTCAGATAAGAAACCCAGTGGTTTATATAGTTTGGGGTTCCAGAAGGGGAACCCAGTGGTTTATGTAGTCTGGGGTTCCAGAAAGGGAACCCAGTGGTTTATTTGGGTTGGTGTTTCAGATAAGAAACCCAGTGGTTTATATAGTTTGGGGTTCCAGAAGGGGAACCCAGTGGTTTATATCGTTTGTGGTTCCAGAAGGGGAACCCAGTGGTTTATGTAGTCTGGGGTTCCAGAAAAGGAAGGTATAGGTATATAGGTTGGTGTTTCAGAAGGGGAACACAGTGGTTTATTTAATCTGAGGTTCCATATAAGGAACCCAGTGGTTTATATAATCTGGGGTTCCAGAAGGGGAACACAGTGGTTTCTATAGTCTGGGGTTTCAGAAAGGAAACCCACTGGTTTATATAGGTCCGTGTCCCAGATAAGAAATCCACTGGTTTATAAAGTTTGGGATTCCAGAAGTAGAACCCATGGGTTTACACAGTCTGCGGTTCCAGAAGGGGAACCCATGGGTTTATATAGTCTGGGGCTCCAGATGGGGAACGCAGTGGCTTTATATATATATTGGGGTTCCAGAAGAAGAGATCTTAGTTGTTTCTGAAGGTTTTAATCATGCAACAGTTCTTTGAGTGTTCATGGCTTTTTATAGAACCATTTTCTTTACTAAGGAACCCTTGAAAAACTGTCAAGAACCCTTGAAGAAGTGTGTTTTTTTATTTGAAGTTTACTTAATCATTTTATATATCGTTTTATAGCCAAAAAAAAGGACACCAAGTATTGATAACAAACACACACTAAGTCACTAAGTTACATCAATTCATGCTAAAATCTTGCAGAACATAAAACATCAAAACATTGGCTACAGAAAGCAGAGGTTAAAGAAAAGATGAACTCCAGCTGATCTTGCTGATCTGTTGAAGTGTTGTAGCACATCAAGACCACTTCACTCAGCTGAGTCAGGCTTACTGATCTCGAACAGCTCAGTTGGTGAAAGATCATTTGCTTATGTATAGCTTATAAACTCTGGAACAGAATTCCAGAGAATGTTAGGAATGTAGGAAATGTAATGTGTTTAATACTCGATTAAATAAGTGTTTGTTTAGGCTAGTATTTCT
This sequence comes from Pygocentrus nattereri, assembly GCF_015220715.1. Classification (NCBI taxonomy): domain Eukaryota; kingdom Metazoa; phylum Chordata; class Actinopteri; order Characiformes; family Serrasalmidae; genus Pygocentrus; species Pygocentrus nattereri. The sequence continues at coordinate 34,480,974 of NC_051229.1, forward strand.
GTTTCAGATTGTACTGTTAGTGTCATTTACAGTGTAATTTTTTTTTTCCACTTCAATTTGTGGTTGCTGTGCATAAAAGCAAAATTATCATTTCATTTTTACGTTAGTTTCTTTTCTTTGCCTTACACTTCCCATATTCACGGAGCATTTAAAAACAGACACATTGGACTTGATGTGAAGGATCTACCGCGTTAAAAATCATATCATTCAGAAAAACTGTACTTGGTGTGAGTAGGCCTATAGGATATGGCATTTTTTCAATCTCAAATTTGGATAACAAAATGTTTCTACAGTCTTTGTTGAATGTTCTTGAGGACCGGAGTGGTACTGCCCAGCGCCGCACACCATGCTAATGTGCCAAAAGTGCTGCCCTGTGACCACAGCTTAGCCATGACTTCATGTCTGTGTCAGCGATACTAGTCGTCTCATCAAACACTAACGAAAGCCACACTCAGAGGCTATCTTGGCTTTTGCGTATGTGCTCCATGATGAATTGTTGCATTCCAGTGGAATGAGAAAATGACAGGAGTACTAAAATAGAAACATTCCGACAGATACAATCAAATTCAGTGTATGTAATGACTGCCCTTGCGAAATTTGGTTGATACAGGTCAAAGACATGTCCATTATAAAGCTGCTTAGCAGTACAGTTTTGCTTCTCACTGATGGGATTTAAAGGGGAATTCCACTTATTTCTGAAAAATTCTGCATAATAAGATAGTTAAGAAAGTGATTTAGAGTTGTATGATATGAAATGCTCAAAATTGTTCACAGTGTTGGTCATAGGAACCAGACATCTGCCTCGAAATGCTCTAAATGAGGTAAACCTTTGGCCTAAAAATGTAATTTTATGCTTCATTCCCCTGGTTCCTATCACCACCAGTGTAAAGAGACCCATAGGTTTCTCTAGAACGGCACATTTCACATCAAACCACTCTGAATTGCTTTTTTCTGTCTCAGTGACTGAATTCTGCAGAATTTTTTAAAAAATTGGTGGAATTGCCCTTTGTGTCCTCTAGGATTTTAGGGTCTCCAACAATACGTCTGGTCATTTTCCTATTGGAAGGGAAGTATAGCTTCTTCATCTTCATTCAGTAATGATGCTTTTCTCATAGTCTGAAATTATGTCCGTCACTTTGTTGCATTAAAATGACTAAAAAAAGCTATAAAACATTTGTAAAATGTTATTTTTACCATTTGTGTGAGGTTCTCACGCTCCTACATCGACTCTTTTCACCGGTTAACCAGACTCACATCTCATAAGCGACATACTTCTGTCTGACATGCTGTACTGTATTTGGTGTTGGAGGTATGTCGCACCATATCATGTTTCTGCAGATGATTATTTGCACAGATTTACTGTGCTGTGGTTCTTTGGCTGGCAGAGAAACTGCTCCCTCGCTGCTCAGACATGGCGAGACGTTGGTCACAATGGCAGGTCTATGGAGGAAATGCAGGGGGCACTTACCTCTGAGTCACTGATTTAAGAACAGGCCTCCTTCAGCAAAGTTGGTCCTGTGAGCTTTTGTCTGCTTGACAAAGAGACCAGCAAAAGCTGAAGCTATTTTGTTCCTGGACACCTGGAAGAGCGAGGACAAAGATGTTGTCTATCAGATGAGCAGTCTAAAAATTAAAAAAGTTAGTACCTCTTTTGTAGCTATTTTGCAATCATTGTTAGTATTGCAGGTCAACTTTTTCCTTTTCATAGAGCTACTCTGAGTTGGAAGCCGTTGTCTGTACGTCTGACCAGGAAAAGCTAAAGAAAATGCCCTCTAAACTGGGAATCTCTACTGGTGCCCTCAGCTTCAAGTTCAATAATAGACCATTTGAGGCAAGTGTGTTAGGCAGAAAGTTAGCATGATGCTAATTGATGTGCATAAGCTTACGTCACTTGAGACCTCAGAGGCCACTAGAGCTATAAGGCTACATTAGCTCTAGTGCAAAACTAAAGAAATAAACTTTGGATGTCAAACATGTTGTGTCTGGGCTTCCAAGTGGAGCCACAGTTTAAGCATTTGCCCTGTTATTGGGAGATTGCGAGTCTTTTCTGAAGTGAGGCCCTACCCAGCCACATCCATGGTTTGTTCTGGCCTAATATATGGCTGGGTCCTCAGCCCAGATATGGCCCTTACACTGCAAAGTGAGTAGAATTGTCCCATGCATGTAGGCACGAGACAAACCGTGTGAAGCTGTCCAGGATCTGACCCTATTCTGGCCTGTATGCCTACCATTTACCAGGTAGTTGACCAGCAGTCACATAGAAAAGAAAGAATTGGCGCGAATTGGCTGCTATCTGTGCAGCTATCCGTGGCAGGAGTCAAAGATATGGCATGTGTCCTTGCTCTTTCTGGGTGAGTAGGATGGCCCACCCTCTCCCTCATTACTCAGATTGATGCCAGCCAATGCCACTGTCTATTAACTGACGTAATGGTTAGCAGTTAGTATTCTCTTCCAAGCATGTTTAGCTGTTAAATAATGTTGCATTAGCAGAGGTTTAGCAAGATGCATTTCTCGGATGCTAGCTTTCACCTCCCAGTTTGGAAGTATTGTTTGATAAGAGGAGACCTGGCTAGCGTGTGGGTGTTAGGCGTGACTAAATTGAAGAGAAAACTCAATACCAAAAATATCAGCATGGCCGATTGTCTGCATTCGGGGTAAGGTGGAAAATGACTCACTGATTTTTCTCCAAACTAATCTAATAGTTCATATTCAGCAGTGAATGCACAGTAAGAATGTCCTGTTCAGCTCAGAGAAACAGCTGCTTGGTTATGCAGGACTGGACAGAGTTATGCTGGCATGTCTGCCTATCAACCAGTCATGTCCGGCCGCACACTGCCCCAGACGCACAGAACAGACGTCTGGGAGCGGCATGGCAGCAGGAGGCATTCCAAGGGTCACGGCTGGCCACATGTCACCACCATCCCCCCTCCAAACGCCACCCCCCTTCACTCTGTGTGTATCTTGGGGGAAATTCAGAACTCCTCTTCTTTTAAGTGTCCAATGGGCCGCACGCCCAAACCATAGGATCGCCTGTCTACCCCCACTCTTCCTCTCTTTCTCGGTCTTGTCCTCCCACCCTCCATCCTTTTCTTCTCTGTTTTCATTTCCAAAACATATGTTGACCTCTCGACTGGGAGATATAAATAACTGGGCCGCCTGGGGATAAATGGGTAGAATCGTTATGCACTGTTATTACGGTAATCTTTATGAATAAGCCAACCTGCTGTAAGTGCGTGCCTTTAAGGAACCGTCTCACATTAAATGTAGCGCTAAAGCATCAGCTCTGTGCAGATGTTTTAGTAAAGAATTAGCGTACGCAGCCCGGCTCCCACGTTCACATTCCTCCTATGTGTCACCCTATATCTAGGCTGATTATAAATTAAATCCCAGTGACTCAACGAAAGGCTAAACCTGAGTGACCTCTGACCCTCCAGACATGAGCCGTATGTTGTCTTGAACAACTGTTCGTTGAAAACATTGGCATGCCGGAAAACAGCTGCAGTGTGTAACGGTGCCAGGGACTTATTGGGGGGGGGGGGGGGGCTCTGACAGTTGTGCATTAAGCCGTTTTGTATATGTCACTATATGGTAACATAGTGGACTTGTCTTTTTTAGCGTGGTCTCGATTATTATTATGAACAATTGAGCAGAATGTAAGATTTACAGAATCTTCGCTTTAACTCTTATGTAGTCATCATCTGGTTTCTTTAGCTAACCGATAACTTTGCTAGTGAACACTTAGACATCAGCAGCCACTCATATACATTTGAGAAGGTTCGAGAAGGCTAAGAGAAGGTTTGGGATGTATCTATGGAGAAGACACCAGCATGGTAGCTCCAGTTTAAAAGAAAAGAAACATTTGGAGAGCAAACATACCTCAGCTAACTGACCACATTTGGACTAAATGAAATATTGTGTAAATTAGATTTCCTTTCCATTATTATCCAATGACTGTGATTCGATGGTGATCAGCTCATCATCCAGTCAAAACACTGCATGTCTGAACTGGCGCTCTCAACAAAATAGTTTCTACGAGTCCAGATATGGAATCCAAGCAGCAAAACTAGCCTGTTTTGAATTTTTGCTTCTATGATGTCTTGAGAAGTAACTCATTTACATATATCCACATATTCAGCCTACAGCAGCTTAGCCCCGCCCATTCACATTGAAGTTCTAAGGGGTGTTTCAGACAGCCAATTGGGACAGAGCTCATTCAGCTTAAATCTATGTTAAACGCACAGTAACTAAACCAGCCTGCATAAATCTAAGAGACAATGAGGTTGGAAAGTAGTTGTGTATAAATGAATTATGAATATTTGTGGCACATAGAACCACACAAATATAACAGAACTTAAAAAGAACAATAAAATATAAGAAAAATGTAGAATATGGGCCCTTTAAACTCTAAAATGGCCACCAGGATGTCCAAAGTTTTACTACACACTTCTGTGACCCAGTGACTCAGCTAGTTTGCATTGTAGTCCATGTAGTTACTGAATAACAAGCTTTAGAATGTAATAAGCCTGGGATTTGAAATGGTTAATGCTTTATAAAACCTTTTGCCATCACATTGCAGAGCATTGTGTACACAGACAGCAAATTCATTTGCAATGTTTGTGTTCGTACACCTACATACACCGATCAGGCATAACATTCTGACCACCTACTTGTTTCTACACTCATTGTCCATTTTATCAGCTCCCCTTACTGTATAGATGCACTTTGTAGTTCTACAGTTACAGACTGGAGTCCATCTGTTTCTCTGATACTTTGTTAGCCCCCTTTTACCCCGTTCTTCAGTGGTCAGGACCCCCATGGACCCTCAGAGCAGGTATTATTTGGGTGGTGGATCATTCTCAGGACAGAAACAAGGAGGTGGCCATAATGTTATGCCTGATCTGTGTATATTTAAATATGCATGTATGAGCCTAAAATAGCTTGTTCAACGAGAAGCAGGGATAATATGGAAAGCTGTGGGTGGAGCCCACATGACGCCTGACCAGGAATGGAACCAAGCTGTCCACTTTGCATTTATGTTATCTGATCACAGCGCGTTTGATTACTTTGGGATCACGATCGATCACAAATGCTGACGCTTGTCTTTTAAACATGTATACTGACAATATCCAGGAACAGGACACACTTCAACGCCAAGTATACGCATGGCTTTTGTAAAAACATGTAGAAATCATAAACTTTCAAACCCCAGGGAAGCAGAGTAAATTAAAATGTATTTTAAGTCTATTTCTCCTTGGAGAGGTTCTTGGAGGTGCAATTATCCGATGTAATAGCAATGTGCTTAAAATGGTTCCAGTGATGATGCTGAGCAGGAATGTTTTCAGCAGTCCACAGGGAGAAAGTGCTTGTGGAAGTCTGTCTACAGCTATGTGAGAGAAAGACTGATGGGAGGTGCGCATGTTTGTGTGTGAGCTCTAATAGTGCAGTAACAGGCTGAAGTGTGGAAAACAGCAAGCATGTGGTTTAAGACAGCCAGTGCCAGTTTTGGCTTTAGGCACGTCTGAAAGAGTCCATTTTTGCCCTTTTCCAAACTTTCAGTAGTCTGTAAGCTCCTTAGGATGGTTTTGTGTCATGGAATGTACAAACTCAATTCCAAGAAAGTTGGGACAGTAAAGTAAATGCAAATTAAATGTTATCATCTCAACGTCAGTGTTCTTTTTTTTGTAAATATATGATCACTGAAATTGACGCTTGCAATGCATTCCAAGAAAGTTGGGGCAGGAACAATTTAAAACTAGGAACATCGTTAAATGGTTGGGTATAAAAGAGCCTCCTGGATAAGGAAAGGCCTAGACTTTTATGAACAAGGATGGCTCAAAGTTAGTCACTTTGCCACAAAGGCATCTGTACTCTCTATGGTGCATAATGTTATTAAAAAATGCAGAGAATCTGGAAAAATCTCAGCAAGACCAAATACCACAACTTGCCCATAACCTTTGATGCCTCAGACAGCACTGCAATAAAAGTGGAAGTTAAATGTCTGTAGCATCCAGAAATGGCACTGAATTCTCAGGGCTCAAGCTCATCTAGAATGAACTGATGCTCAGTAGAAACAAGTGTTGTGGTCTGGTGAAATAATGAACGTCGTCTTCTCCAAACCAAAGAAGAAAAGAGCCGTCCAGATTGTTGCCAGGATAAAGTTCAAATGCCAAGGTCTGTCATGGTATGGGTGGAGGTATTAGAGGGTAACTCAGAAATATGGGAAAATGTCATTAATACCAAAAGATATATGCACATATTCGAGCAACATATGCTGCCTTCTAGATGCCGTCTTTTTCAGGGACACCCCTGCTTATTTCAACATGACAATGGCAAGAATATGTCACAACAGCATGGCTGAGTAATGAGTGGGCAGGTGCTAGACTGGCTTGTGTGTCTCCTTCTGAAAACATGTGGTCCATTACGAAATGTAAAATACAACAACAAATAATGACAAACAGTATTGATCTAAACCACAGCCCGCATTACAAAATGTTCACATTGTGTGCAACTAATTATTTCCACCAGAGAGGTCTCCAGATCCCCATAGCTTACAGCTTTAAACAATGTGAACTGTTAAGCTTTGTAGTTTGCCATTGTTTTTTGTGTTGATATCATTTGATGCAATCCTATGGTTTGAAATCAGCTTTTTGATTTCTTTTCTACAAAGTTGAAACAACTTGCAGCAGTCCTTCAAATAGGTATCACATAAATAATATTAATATATAATAAATAATATTCAAATAATATTCATAAAGTTCATATCACATAAAGTAAGGCTACAAGGCACAGGGTTCAGTTCTTTACTCTTATAATGGAGCACTGTTCTGCCTGGATTCTGGATTTGATCTTGATTTTGCAGGGCTTTATGCCACACTGTGTGGTACAAATGTAGCTATAACCTACTACTTTTGAACAGCCATGCAGTCTTAAAATGTTTTCCAGATTTATATTCTCGATGGATTCTAAGCCTCATAAATATGATATATTGTCTTTAGATTAGTAAACATGGAGCTAGCATTGACTTTTTCCTCTTTTTATACACGGCCTGAGGAAGCTTGTTCTCTTAGCCCATGTAATTAAATCCTCCCAAACGGAAATCCTGTCTCCTCCAAGGGTTTTTGGTTCTTGTGGGCTGTTTACGGTTTCTTCACCAATCTCAGACCAATCATTTTCACAGGCCATGCGGTCATGCACCAAACCAATCCACACCGAAGATAAGCTCTCTAGAAAAAAGAAAACTGGGCCAGGCAAGATCCCAGAATATGTCATTCAGCCTCGCCTCTTCCTTCATTTGACTGTTGTTGTAGAGAGCTCTGTTTGAAATCTTCTGTTTTTGTTGCAGGCCTAGCCACAAAAAGAAGCCTGGCTGAAAATAGCTGGAAAATAATTGGAAGTGAAGTTCAAATGTCATGTGGCCCCCAATTTATCGCTCCCTTGGCACTGTTGTTTTGCCATATAGGACAGTTTTGTTTTTATTTATTTTTAAAGATGTACTTTGGTCTAAAGCTCAGTGATTTTATTTTGAATAGTCTGGTAATCTTCTAAGATTACCATCTTAAATAGCCTACTGGTTGAGTTGCTTTCATGCTCAATGATAAGTCTACCCAAGGGTAACATACACAACTAGAAGGGACTTAGTACAGAGCCCTGGGGGCACCATAATGAATGTCATATGTTTTTAATACATGGAGCCCTATTTTTGTGCCTTAATGTGAAGAACACAGTTGATATAACTAGTCTAAAATATCACAGAATTAATATGATCAATGGAATGTGAAACAAAACTAAAATCTGGTTGTTTAACCAATGTTAGATGGCCGAGATGAGGCAGTAGCACTTCTTTGCAGTAGGAAGAAAAAGGAATGTAGGAGTGGTAAATATTAGATAGATTTGTAGAGATGTGGTGCCTATGGGGAAATGGAAATGCATTCTTGAAGGCAAGACAGGGCAAGTTTATTTAAGTAGCACCTTTTATCCACTGCACTCATTCAATGACGAAATACAAAGATAATTCAAATTATAGTTTAAAAAGTAACAAAGTGAAGGAGAATAGAAATTAAAACTGATTAAAAACATGAATAAAAATAGATTTTAACAGAACCATTAAAGATCAAAATATAAATGGAATTAGAGGAATAAAGTGCTGTTACAGAAGAGAAGCGCAGTAGAGCTGATAGTATTTAAACTGAGCTGAAAGCTGCTCAAATAGTGAGAGTCCAGTGACGGGGCTCTTCTAACGCTCTCTATCAACTGGTTCCATTTAGGAGCAGCGTAGTAGCCAAATGCTGCTTCTCCATTTTTAGCCTTTACCTTCAGCAGGACTAACTGACCAGGTCCTAATAATCGGAGAGTCACTGCAGCATATCAGACAAATACGCAGTCCTGCACTATTAAGACATTTTAGACCAGTAATAGTATCTCAAGGTCTATTCTGTAACAGGCTGGAAGCCAGTGTAAGGATTTAATAACGAGGTTGATGTGTTTACTTCTTTTACTCTGAGTGAAACTCTGGCAGCAGCATTTTAAATCAACTGAAGCTGTCCGGTTGTCTTTTTTGGTCCACTTCGGAGAACATTACAGTGATCAATCCTGCTAGAAATAAAGGTGTGGATGAGTTTCTCCAGGTCTGGTTTAGTCAGAAAACCTCTGATCTTGTTGATCTTCTTAAGGTGATAAAATGTTGATTTAGTAGTTGCTTTGACACGACAGCTAAAACTGAGATCAGAGTCCATTCAAACACCAAGGTTAAGTGTTAGTTCTTAAGATTTTATTGCGTTCGAGCCCAGACAGGCAGCTCGTCTGTGCCTCTTGGTGCTGCTCTCAAGTAAAATAATTTATATTTTATTTTTATTCATGCAGAATATTTTGTCCTGTCCAGTTAGTGAGGTGCTCAAGGTACAATTAAGCATACACAGTAATGTCTAAAACTATCATAATTTACATCAATAAAAAAAAATCATATAAAACTTTCATTCATACTACGCTAGCTTGTGTATGTTAGCTGCTCAGCTCTGGCTGGCACCTTGGCATCTAGAGTTTCTGTAAAGCTGGCATGGCAAATAAAGAGGACATGTAGTGCATAATGGCAATAGTCCAGACTCACAGTAGGAAGACAGACAGACAGAAAACAAGCGCAGGGAAAGTGAACGAGGGATGGAGCAGTAAATAAAAGGATCAAGCGGCAGAGGAAGTGAAGGAGGAGAGAGAGCCTGTCCACAGATGTAGGTGTGTCAAGCCTTCTGACGAATGGGCTGATTTAGTACTGGAATAATACAATAACGAGCTGTAATTTGTTGTTTTAGTGAAATGTTAGCTCAGGGGACTCCTTCATATAAGTCATTCATCTACTGGCACTGTGGTACGCTTTCACTCCCTTCTGCTGGAGAACATTCCTCAACAACTTTCTTGGCCTATCCAGTTTGTCTGTGTATGCCTATTCATGTGCGGCAGTGGGTATTATATGGTGGCTGAATAGATGTGGCTAACCAAATAACTAACTGGTATTCATTCTTCATATTGATGGTGTTCCCTAGACACCTCAAGATATGAAAACACTCATTCCATAGAGGCTTGATAAAGCCATGCACTGATCAAACAAGCCGGGCTTTTGTGGGGTTTGTTTTACAAGAAGCCTCAAGAGGATCATTTAAGTGTTTTGAGAAATGGAAAAAGGAAAAATCTCTCTCTCTCTTATTTTCTCTGTTTCTTTCTCTCATGTAGAGTGTATGAACTGTACTGGTTACACTGACCTAAGCAGTCGTCTGAACACCATTGAATCTAAGGTAAGAGCAAAGCCTAGAAACTTGACAAAGAAGTCCTTGAAAAGTCATTATGATGGCACTTTTGCTGTGCAGATGCTACTTAAACAACAAAATATAAGCTGAAGCCTTTTTGGGAGCAAAACTTGCATGGATTGGGTCAGTTTTTTCACTCTGACACTGATGTTATATATCATATACAAATAGAAGGGGCTCTATTATGAATGTCATGTCTTTTAGATATGTGATCAGGTTTTCTAAATTTATGTAACTTAATAATATGCGAATTAAGTGATAATACAATAGGGAAACATCTGCAAATCGAAGGGGCCCTAGTGCAGAGCCCTGAGGTACATCACAATGAATGTCATGTATTTTAAGGCATAGACTCCTAAATTAAGACAATGTTTTTGGTAAAATATATAATTTATTTTATGCATCCATGAATGCGGCACTTAAATACAGTACTTAAATGTCTGTTGATGATTGTTAAGTATTTTGTGTATTTGGTAGTATTTGTATTTGGTGTGTTTGGCTGTGTTTGTTAGATCAAGTTGTTGGAGGTGGCCAGACTCCAGCCACCACTTGTTCATAAGTTGCCAGAGGGATCAACAGACAATGAGGTGGACACATCCAACCCCACCACTATTGGGCCCCCACCCTTCTGGCAACCAGGTAAGGCAATATGAACATCATTTAACCTCTTTCATTTCTTATAAAGCATCAACCCCATTGTTTAACGCAGAGTAGTGTTTCACCCCCAGCAAGAGATTTGTGGCCACATATGAGAAGAAAGTAATTGCCATTGGAGCGGAGGAGGAATGATGTGTTGAGTCTAAGAAAAGCTGTTGCTTGGAGACATGAAGAAAGGATATTCATATTTCTTTGGGGCTGAAGCAGCCAAAAGTTTCTTGTGTCTGAAAATTCTCACCTGGTGTTTAATCGTGTTAAAGAGTGCTGACCCAGCTATCCAGGTGCAGTATTAGAAATCAAGAGAACTACTTGTTCATGACATGTTTTCCACATGTTTCACCTTTTTACTACTGTTTATAACTGTAATTCCGGGAGGGGGGGCAATGTCAGGTTAACTTTTCACTACTTTTCACTACTTTACAACTAGTAGCCACCAAATTATCACATTATGGTGTATGCCAAGTACTAATGGCAGCAAATTGTCATAAACGTATCGCTCAGTTCTTGTAAATAATTTTTTTAGGCATTCAGTTCTACCCATTGTTACATTAAATACAGCGAAACTAATGAGTGAACAGTTGTTTTCAATAGCTCTTTATTTCTTTTTCAACGAAAGATTGAATTTCATGTAAAAAGGCTTCAAATGAAATGTTATTATTATTTTTATTATTATGATTATTCTATGAAATCCTTCTCCATCATATTGCCTATTTACATCTTTATGGGCCCATCCAGTGTTTAATCTGGCAGCACATTCCGGGACCTGGCTTAACTATGTCGAATCCACTTAATAGATTTGAGGTAAACTCCCACAATGAGGCAATGCAAAAGCTGCTCTATACAATAATACAAAGGGTCCATAGCCTATGAGGATGAATTAGATTGCTGGATTACATTTCACTCTATGTGAATATTATGATATTCCATAATAACAGGATCCAGCATGGCCAACATCTGAATTTATGTCAGCGTCTGGCAGCACATCCTCTTCAGTTGTTCTGGATATTAGCTCTTTCGCATATTTTTAAAAGGTACAGACTGAAATGTGGAGTACAGGTGGAGTTGTTCCATTAAAGCAAGTTGGCAAAAAGTTGCTTCCATCTAGACCAGAGGCCAGATTCACAGAAACGTTCTTTAGAAAACTTGTGACGGTTCTTAAGACAAACACAAAGTTCATGAGAATGTTCTTAAATGCGATTCTTAGAAAACAAAATTAAGAAGTTCTCAAATATTCTCTTAAGATAATCTTAATTATTTTCTTAGGACATTTTTTTGTTTTTTATGTAAGCTACATTGCATTTCAAATGATGTAAGTGTCTAAAATTGCTATTTAATTACTAATTAATTGCAAGTTCAGTGGCCTGATACACACACTCTCAGAAAAAAGCGTACTAAACTGTTGCTGGGGCAGTACCCCTCTCCTCACTGGGGTGGGACCCTCAAGGGTACATCTCAGTACCTTTAGTCAGGGAACATAACTGAACCATAATCCACTGAAATGATATGTTCTAAGCTGTACTGACTCCACACACATCGCCTCGCCTCCAGGCTTTTTATTTTACTGTTCTTTTTTAAAACATTTGGTTATGAAAAGGTACAAATACGACTTTTCACCTGGAAAAAAATATTTTAGGTTCACAATTGGACCTTAAACCACTGCAGTACATTTGAAGGAACATTTACATTGTTTGTACCTTAACTTATTAAAAATTTACCTGCACAGAATCTTTATATATTTATAACAGTGTACTGTAGATCAGAGGTCACTAAGGCAGACCACGGTCCTATGCAGACCTGGACTTACAACCAATAAACTATGAAGAATTAGTTCATTTTGACGGAGTCGTCCTATTTTAATCAGCATAACTTTGCTAGCCTTTGTGGTAGATTTAGCGGCCTGGGAAACTCACAGGCCAATCACATTGTCATGACTCCCTTCAACTCTGAACTGTCTTTGGACTCAATCTCCCAGAATCCCCTGGGAGATCATGTGACTCCAGCCTCACTCTCATGCACCAATCAATGCTCCAGTTCCCCAGAATGTTGATCAATAACACCTGTTCTTCCTTGATTAGTTTAGTTTAAAGCCCGGGCTTGTAGAGAGTCTAGATAGTAGATAGTGAGGTATTGCTTCTTTTCACAGAGCTACTGAGCGTTATTTCTGACTGTTTATTCCTGTTCTGACCCATTTTGCCTTTTTTTTGACCTGCCTTTTGCCTGATCCCTTTTGGACTTTTCGCTTGGTTATGTTTGTGTTTTTCTGTATATTGTCTTTTCTGGATTTGACCATTGCCTGTGACCTGACTATGGTTGTGGATTCTGTTTGCACTAGTAAAGCCTCTCATTCACCTTTCATCTGCAAGCGTCTGCATCATGGTCACGTTACAGAATACCTCGACTGCCATGCAGACGGCAGATCCAGAGGCTTAACAGAAAACTTTGAATGAGCAAGGACATCTGCTCAGCCGACATCAGCACATGCTACCAGGGGTAACTCAGTCTCTGGAGTCCTTAGCTCACCAGCAGATGGAACAACAAACTCACTGGTTGACAGTGTGAAGGGTTTCACCACCCAACTTCAGAGCCTCAAGCCAGCAGAGCCGGTGGTGAGTCCCGTCAGTCCTTCAAGTGCAACTGTGAACTCGAGCGCTGTTTTTCCAGTCAGTAAACCAGATAAATTTGATGGCAACCCTGATAAGTGTTGCGGTATTTTTGCTTCAATCTTCCATCTTTTTAAATAATTCAGTCTAACTCCGACCTGCCAAGATCTCATTTTTGGTAAAAAAAAATCAGATAAAGCTTTAGAATGGGCCACTGCCAGTTGGTCACATTCACAACTTGTCTTTTAGCCAATTCCGAAAAGAATTTAAAATTGTTTGATCACCCCCATAAAGGACAAATCAGTGGTGAAATGTTAACCAAGCTTCACTTAGGCTGCCACTCAATGGTAGAATATGCTGTGGAGTTCCGCACGTTAGCTTCTAGTAGCAGATGGAACGAAGCAGCACTACTGGTTATATTGCGTCAGGGACTTATTGGGGACATTCTAACTGGCATGCAGAGACAATGACCTTTTGTTAGACCAGTTAATAACGCTCTCCATTCGCCTCGATCAGCTGCTGAATAATCTTGGCAGGAAATGAACTGGCAATCCTGGAAAAAACATAGTGAAAACCTGATTTACCCCTAGATACCTGACTCATCAAGACAGTGAAGAACCCATGCAGTGTGACTTCTCCCACCTACCCAAGGAGGAGAGGCTCAGAGAGCCTTTGTTTGTACTGTGGTGTTGCCGGTCATCTTATACAGGATTTCAGCACCAGGCCACCCAAAAATTCTGCGCTGACCCCTGGAAAGCACGTGGAGAATACTCCATGTACTAATGTGGTGCGTGTTTCTACAAAGGGGTTGGTTTCCAAGTCATTTTTATTACCAGTGATTGTCTGCTGTCATCAAGTGTCTGTTGTTTCAGCCCTAGAACAATTAAAAGAAGCCAAATATTTTACTAAACTGGACTTGAATTGCTTACTTCATTTGTGTCAAAGAAGGAGATGAATGGAAAACAGCTTTTGTGACCACCAGAGAGCACTATGAGTATCTTATGATGCCTTTTGGGCTCTCTATCGTGCCCTCTGTCTTCCAAACATTTATCGATGACTTCCTCAGGGAGATGTTGGGTTAATTTGCAATAGCCTATTTAAACAACATTCTTGTGTATTCAACAGACCTGGAGTCCCACATCAGTCACGTTCGGGCAGTCCATCAGAAACTCTTAGAAAACAATATGTAGATGAAAGGAGAAAAGTGCGAATTCCACATACAATCCGTTTCATTCCTGGGTTATATCATTAGTGCCAACAGGGGTCATGATGGACGATAAGAAAGTTGATGCAGTGTTGAATTGGCCTGCACTATCCTCAGTTAGTGATCCAGCGATTCTTAGGTTTCGCTGTTTCATTCAAGGCTTTAGTAGCATTGCTGCCCCCTAACTGCTCTACTCAAAGGCAATCCCAAGAAGTTTCCATGGACTGAACCAGCTGAGAAGGCTTTTCAAGCACTAAAAGAATCGTTTTCTACTGCCCCATCCTCAAACATCCTGATCCCTCTGAGCCTTTTGAGCCTCAGAAATAGGTGTCGGCACTGTCCTATCACAACGTGTTGGAAACCCTCAAACTCCATCCGATAGCTTTCTACTCCCATAAGTTGACACCCACTGAACAAAACTAAAGAATTGGAGATCGTGAACTGTTGGCAGTTAATCGTGCCTTAGAGGAGTGGCAACATTGGCTAGAGGGAGCTAAGCATCCATTCCTTGTACTCACTGACCATAAAAATCTACAATATCTATGTAACGCTAAGCAACTAAATGCCTGTCAAGCTCGTTGGTCCCTATTCTTTGCTAGGTTCAATTTCACCATTACATAGCGTCCTGGCTCAAAAAACACCAAAGCGGACACTTTATCCTGTACGCACCAATCTGAATTTACTAACTCCGCACCTTCTGATCCTGAACCTGTCTTGCCTCCCACTGTAACTGTATCTGCCATTCGACGGCAAATAGATGAAGAGATAGAAAAGGCCTTAGTAAACTCCCAAGTCCCTAGTCATTGCCCTCCTGGTAAACTTTATGTACCATCACAGTTTTGTGATAGATTAATCACCTGGGCCCTCTCTTCTCTTTCATCTGGTCATCTGGGTGAGACCCATATGCAGCAATTAGCCAATAGGTAATGTTGGGAGACCATGAACCGTGATGTTTATTCATTTGTTGCTTCTTGTACCATTTGTTCTCAATGCAAGATGCCTAAGACTTTGCCCGCACGCAAATTGGCATAAACCATTACCAGTCCCAGCTCCACCATGGTCCCACATCGCCATACATTATGTGACAGACTTACCTGAATCACAGGGTTACAGAACTATCCACACGGTTATAGATTGATTTTCAAGAAGTGTCCCATTTATCCCATTTGCCAATATCCCCACAGCTTTCCACATTTCAGAAGCTATATTTAATTAGGTTTTCCATTTTTTTGGCATTCCAGAAAACATTTTATCAGATAGAGGTCTCTAGTTCACTTCACAAATCTGGTCCGCATTTTTGGAGCATGTCAGAGTGTCAATCAGTCTTACATATGGGTATCATTCACTGTCGAATGGACAATGTGAGCGAATGAACCAGGAACTGGGGAAATTTCTCAGACTCTTTTGCATAAAAAACTCCTCAGACTGGTCTGTTTCTTTTATGGGTGGAAATAGCACAAAACACATTAATAAGTTCTGCTACAGGTCTATCCCCTTTTCAGTGTGTCCTGGATTACCAGCCTCTGCTGGCATCATGGATAGGTGCCATCACTAATGCTCCAGCTGTTGATGCCTGTATGCAGAGAAGTGAAAGTGTTTGGCAAGAAACCCACCAGAGGGTTGAGGAAGTACTAAGAAAAAATAAGGAGAAAGCTGAGCACCATAGGAAGAAACCCCCATTTATCAGCCTGGAGAGAGTGTGGCTATCTACCAAGGATTTCAGAGTTTCTGAGGGAAGTAGAAAATTGCTCCCGAAATGCATTGGTCCTTTCAAAATATTGAAATGGCTTAACGAAGTGACTTATAAATTGGATTTGCCCCCCAGGTTCAGGGTCTCGCATTCTTTTGATGTCTCTTAACTGAAACCTGTTATTCCAGGGCCCCTTGGACGAGTCTATGCTGGACATCACACCACCCCATCCGGAGGAGATAGACAGAGCACCTGTGTTTGCTGTCCGTAGGTTGCTGGACTCCTGGAGACATGGAGGTATACTCCAGTACCTCATGGATTGGGAGGGATACAGCTCTGAGGAGCAGTGTTGGGTACCTGCATGGAATATATTGTATAACCTGCTCCTCGACGTAGGGGCTGTCCAAGGAAGGTGCCCTCCTATCCACATCAGGTGCATCTGCAGGGTCGTCATCGTCAGACCGCATCTGTCCTGTCTCCTGTTTGGATCGGACGTGAGCATGGTGGTCGTCCTGGTCATCCCAGACTTAAGTTGTGCCCAGGAAACTCACAGACCAATCACATTGTCATGACTCGCGTCGGCTCTGAGCTCTCTTTGGACTCACAGAATCCCCTGGGAGATCGAGTGACTCCAGCCTTACTCCCACGCTCCAATCAACGCTCCAGTTCCCCAGAATATTGATCAGTAACACCTGTTCTTCCTTGATTAGTTTAGTTGGAAGCCTGGGCTTGTCTTATTGCGAGGTATTGCTTCTTTTCACAGAGCTACTGAGAGTTATTGCTGACTATTTATTCCTGTTCTGACCCAATTTGCCTTGGTTTTTGACCTGCCTTTTGCCTGATCCCTTTTGGGCTTTTGTCTTTTCTGGATTTGACCATTGCCTGTGACCTGACTATGGTTGTGGATTCTGTTTTGCACTAGTAAAGCCTCTCATTCACCTTTCATCTCCGAGCGCCTGTGTCATTCTGTCACGTTACATACATGTGCCTTATTGGTGTAGATACATAGTAAACCTGATGTCATTGGCACAAGTTATTCTGAAATTGTGGCTAATGGTTGGTAATATAAGTAATATAATTAGCATGTCATTCCATTTTCATAAACCATTTAAATAAGATCAGACATTTCATCAAATTCATGTCACAAAACTTTCATGTATATTTTATACTTTCTGGATTTCAGTCAAGAAAGATTAGAAACTATAGTTTCTTATACATATTCCATACTGTGTGCCTCCACTTATTGTGTACAGATACTAGGGGTCCTCCAGGGCCTATTGGACCTCCTGGTATTCCTGGCTCATCAGGCCCTCCTGGACCTGCAGGACAGATGGGTGCTCCAGGGCGGCCGGGACCCACGGGTAAGAATCGCATTCAGGTCGTTTGTCATACTGATGACCACAATAACATGTGTGTTCAAAGACTATTCTTCTACTCCCTGAGCTGCATTCAGCAGATGTATATGGTGGGAGGGATGGGCGGCGGTACTCATTATGACTTAAACAATAGTGCAGCCACTAATTTGTATAATTTTACCCTTTCTTCAAGACATTAGTGTCTATTTTTATTAAGGCAATTTTATATATATGGCAACTTGGCTAAAGCTTTTCCCCATCGAGCCCGAGACCTGTGAGAGCTGGTGCTGTTTGACATTTTTAGCAGAATGGGCTGTTGTCAAGTGTCTTTGTGTTTGAATCACCTGGCTTAAAGAAATCACCATTTCTCCTGAAATTTCCTCTTCTTCTGCTTCTTTCCGCAAGTTTAATAATAAAAAACACATCAGACTTGATTTGGAGGTTTTAGTGCTTTAAATATGCACTTTTTATTTTCTTTCTTTTTTTATCCATAGACATTGTAAAGTCTTTTCAATGTCTTATCCTTAGACTATAATTAACCCTTTTCAACTCTTTGGGACCACCGGTGGTTCCAAAATGCACATTGTCATATTCTTCATAACTTTCATATTTCATAAGCTACATTCAGAAGGTGGGTGTCGTCTGAGGCTGTTACTCTTCTTTCCAGTCAAATAGATGGTGATGTCATTTTAAACCCTTATAATAAAAGAAGCTGAATTCATTTTTTTTCTGAAAGTCGACCCATTTTTCCACAAATCTGGGATATAAACTATAAACAGATGGCGTCTCTTCAGTGACCTGCTCTGTAAAAATTACTTTTACACAAAGAGCGTCTGAGATTTTTGGCTTTGAGCAGTAAATTGTAAGCATATAGTAATATGTGTGATCATACAACACATGTTCCCTAAATTTGAGGGGAGCTTTTACAAAAAACAAATAAAAAATAAAATAAAAATTTACATTTATTTCATGCAGTTACTGAATAATTTGGTGACGTAAATTCAGATGGACAAACAAAAATATACCCTGGAGAATAAGACTGTTTTGTGAAATACACTCCTGTACAGGCATCTGTGAGCTGTTTACCACCTCAAATTAATCTGCTAGTCGTCTGCTTCAGTCCTTTTGGTAGAGGCTGGAATATTAACTATAACTGTCACATGTGCATTGTACTTTTAATTCTGTTAATTGGACATATAAGGAAACACCCTACTTTGTTCGCAGGCCCGAAGGGAGAGAGAGGCTTCCCAGGTGAAATCGGTCTTCCAGGACCTCCAGGGCCTCCAGGGCAACCTGGTCTACCCAACTCCATCCCTCTAAGGGGGGATGTATTTCAAGCAATGAATCAGGATGAAACAAGTGAGTGGGTCTACTGATATAAACATTGATTTTGACAGCGCAACAAAGGATTTGTGTGTCTTCATCATGATAAAGTTTAAGTTATAAATCATCTGTAGATAAGAAATTACAGTGGAGATTACAGAGGATGGACTATAGCCTGGTTAGCTCTCACTGTGCATAGTTTATATGTTTCAGAAAAGTGCTATATTACAGCTGCCAAGAGGGAGATTAAAATAATACAGGTGTGAATTCTGTGACTATAAAAACTCACAAATCAGAACAATTGCTTTGAGGTGCAAACAGATGGTATTCAGGATGAATTGCACGAAATGTCTTAGAGTTTGCACATCATAATGCTATTGTAATATGACAACGAGCACAGAAACATGTTGTACTTAAACTGGTTAATTCACATTAAAAACCCTGATATATTTTACTCTGCATTAGGTCGCTCATCCCTACAATTTGGCTGAATATTTGTCTAAATTAAGCTGTATGTGTCCACACATGGTACACATTAATAAAACACCATGCTAAAGAGCCTTCTGTGGCTGAGAATCCTAGAGAGCATAAGATGTCTGAGTGGATAAGATGGCCCTCCCTCCCCCATCACTAGGTTAGCATTCTCCTCCAAGCGTGTTGAACTGTTCACAGACATTACATTACGTGGAGCTCATGGTACATTATGTGGTAGAGCTTCACATGAGTCAAGAAAGCCTTCTAGGTGCAATTGGACATGACTGAAATATGGAATAAATAAAAAAATAATAGTTCAATCCACATCAGCTTCTTACCTGATTACCTGATAAAATAGTATAATTAGGAATTGTCAACTACTAACACTCAGCATCCATAAGCTTCTCTAAGCAACTGGCTCAATTAAGATAAAGTAATGGTATAGGCGCAAGCCACTGCTGACCAAAAAGAACAAAAAGGCTCGTCTCACATTTGCTAAAAAAAACATCTAGGTGACCGCCAAAATATTTGAGATAATATTCTATGGACTGATGAGTCAAAGGTAGAACTTTGTGGAAGACATGAGTGCTGGTACATCTGGTGTAAAGCTATAAGCACATTCCACCATAAGAACATCATACCAACAGTGAAACATGGTGGTGGTAGTGTGTAGGTCTGTGGCTGCTTTGCTTCTGTAGGATCTGAACAACCTCTCATAAATGATGTAGCCATGAACTCTGCTCTCTGTCATTAAATCCCGAATGAGAATCTCCACCTGTCAGTTCATCACCTAAAGATCAAACACAGTTGGGTTATGCAGCAGGACAATGATCCAAAGCACACAAGCAAGTCCACCCCTCAGTGGCTGAAAAGAAATGAAATTAAGGCTTTGGAGTGGTCAAAATGACTTAAATCCCATTGAGATGCTGTGGCAAGACCTTAAACAGGCAGCTCATGCTCAAAAGCCCTCCAGTGTAGCTGAATTAAAAGAATTCTGCAAAGAATTCTGCAAAGAATTCAGAATTCCGACACAACAATGCAAAAGACTCATTGCAAGTTATTGCAAATGTTTGATTGCAGTTGTTACTGCTGAGGGTGGCACAACCAGTTTTTAGGTTTAGGGGGCCAAGCACTTTTTCACTTGGGTGGTATAGTTTTGAATGAGTCTTTATCCATCCATCCATCCATCCATCATCTTCCGCTTCTCCGGGGTTCGGGTCGCGGGGGCAGCATCCTGAGCAATGAAGCCCAGACCTCCCTTTCCCCAGCCACTTCCACTAGCTCCCTGGGAGGGATTCCGAGGCGCTCCCAGGCCAGCTGGGCGATATCTTCAGTAAAAGGAATGATCATTTAAATGCTG
Source organism: Pygocentrus nattereri (assembly GCF_015220715.1). NCBI lineage: Eukaryota > Metazoa > Chordata > Actinopteri > Characiformes > Serrasalmidae > Pygocentrus > Pygocentrus nattereri. Next base: position 34,501,431 of record NC_051229.1, read on the forward strand.
CATTTTTTTCTTTACTCATGCTGTCTTTATCCTATATTAAACTTCATTGGATGATCTGAAACATTTATATATGACAAATTAGCAAAAATGGAAGAAATCGAAGGCACTTTTTCATCATACTGTTTATTTTATTATATATATATATATATATATACCGAGAGATTTACTTGAAAGAGGCCCTGAATATTCTCTAATAACTCTCGCTAGGGCGAAGCAATGTGTATTGTGCTCCTCAGTATATGGAGCTTCAAACAAGTCGGGAGGCCCCTGTGTCAGAGTGATGAGGTAGGCGTAAGTCCATGTCACAACATTTAACCCCCGTTGCAACGTCCAGGTGCATACCCCCCCCCTTTGCCCCTTCATGTCTGTGGCAGAAAATGGAGATCACTTCCAGCATCTCATGTAGTTCAATTGATTACGTCAAAGGGATGTAGCGCATTTGTTTGGTTGAGATTGCTTCATCCTAATTTGGGTTACAGCAGAATATTCTGAGCCTCTTTTGAGTGAATCTCCCAGTATAATTTTGTGTTACTACAAGGGCAACTCCAAAGAGTCAAAATAATCATTTTAAAATTAAGTAAATCAAGTTTGGTGGTAAAACCCTAAAAACTCTATGCTGGCAACAAATCCTCAGATATGCATTATGGTGGTACAGGTTTGGGTAAATACAATCATTACAATTTGGGGGCAGTTGTGGGTTGGAGGTTAGGGAACTTTTCCTGTGACCGGAAGGTTGCCAGTTTGATCCCTAGTGCATGACAGTCCATGACTGAGGTGTCCTTGAGCAAGACACCTAACCCCCATTTGCTCCCCGGGTGCCGTGGATAGGGCTGCCCACTGCTCCGGGCAAGTGTGCTCACTGCTCCCTAGTGTGTGTGTGCTCACTAGTGTGTATGTGGTGTTTCACTTCACGGATGGGTTAAATGCGGAGGTGGAATTTCCCCGTTTGTGGGATTAAAAAAGTATAACTTAACTTAATATGCTAGTGGAACTTATTAGGAAACTCAACAATAGGTTCCTTACTTCATGTACATTCTCAGAGATGCAAACCCAATTTCTTACAGATGTTGTCGAGGGTCGTTGCACACAATTTACCCTGTTGAATGTGATTGCCAAGAACAACTGTGTTGTTTTTAGCTAGATTTGCTCCATGACTGTGACCTATGGTGCGGCAATTATAATGTCAGCAGCATAACTTTCTGCTATTGTAAAACCTTTGAGCAGTCTTCTCTCCATCACACACAATATGGCCTGCTTTATGGAATGTTTGCCATCTGACAGATGAATGCATGCTTTTCTTAAGAATGTACACTGTACAAGTCCACAAGTATCCAGACAGCCCTTCTAATTGCGCGTATGCAGCTTGTATAATCTCCATGGAAAAAACAATATATTGGGAGCAGCAGCATATATGGCCTAGAGGGGTATAAAGCCCTCCAGCGTTGAGCTGTGGAGCAGTTGAACTGTGTTCTCTGGAGTGATGGAGCTCCATCTAATACCTTTGGGATGACTCAGGATCCAGAACTGATTATCCAACATCAGTACCTGACCTCACTAATGCTCAATCAGATCCTCACAGCAATGTTCTAACATCTAGTGTAAAGCCTTCCCAGAAGAGTAGAGGCTGTTGCTGGTGCAAAGAAGGACAAACTCCCTGTTAACGCCCTTCATTTCAGAGGAAACATTAGATAAGCAGGTGTCTACTAACTTTTGCACATATGGTGTTTTAAACTCATGTTTACAGATATTTAATGGGCTTGATTTCTGACATTGTGAATTTATACCCTGCCTTCAAGGGGAATTTCAGATATTTTTCCGAAAAATAAGCAAAATTAAATGGAAACAGTCATTTGGAGTGGTTTAGTGTGAAATGGTTGATTGTAGAGGCTCTGATGTCTTCACAGTGGTGGTGATGGGAACCAGCAGCTCAAATATAGTACAACTCAAATATAGGTTTTTTTTATTATCTAAAACCACCAGTGAACCTGCATGTGTCTTTTGAGTTTTGAGTTGTAATGCTGATGATGGTCAAGTTGGTCATTTGGTCATGTATTCAGATTTGCATTTACATTTACATTCACTGCCTTCAGCAGATGTTCTTATCCAGAGCAACTTACAGATGTGCTTTGTTCATTCAGACAATGTGACCAAGCTGGCACAAACAGCTGAGTCCAACCTACTCTTGAGCTCAGACACTGCCAGAAACAAGAGCCAGTGCTGATACTAGGTCTAGAAAGAAAAGTACACAATCTAAAATTTAGGCACAACAGTATAACACAATACATTGAAGTGCTTATAAAGAGATTGTTCAGACAGAGAGTGGAAGTCTTCTATGTGTCTTGAAGGATCATAGATCAAGTTGAGCCATACTTGAAGCTTGAAGGGCTTGAAGTACTGAGTTTTGGCCATCACCATTGTGGAAGGGCTGGTCCGTTTTTGGCTTTGTAGGCATCAGGGTTTTAAATCTGATGCAGGCAAGTACAGGAAACCAGAGAAGAGAACACAACAGCTGGGTTACATGAGTGAACTGAAGACAAGCTGTGCTTCTCAGTCGAAGGGGCAGATGGCCTACATGAGAAGACAAACCAGGAGCGACTTGCAGTGGTCTAGCCTTGAGATGACAAGAGACTTGGTGGCCTTCCTAGAGAGAAGGGGTGGAATCTCCCAGACCGAGAGAGAGGTTTGTAAGATGAGGTGAGGCATCAGACAACAAAGCCAGTTTATGTGATAACTTTCCGTGAGGGAGCTTTTAGAGGTGGACGTCTGGTTCCTATCATCACCACTGCGAACAGTTCTGATTCAGTAAGTTTCTCTAGAACAGCATTTCATACCAAACCACTCGGAATGACTCAGTTTAGGTTTAGGTTTTGCCTGTTTACCCACCTGTCATTTGGAAAAAGTATTTTAATTAAGCGTATCAAGAATACTGGCACAAAAGACAGGAGAAAACTACTCATTACTTGGACTTATTTCACTCTTTCTTTTTCCAGGTCCCGTGATCATGTCTTGTCTTCGTGAATCTCTCTGTAGTTTTTAAGGGTGATGAGACCAGGTGTTGTTTTTCCACTGCTTATTTCCTGTGTTTGACTGTAATTTCCTCATGTTGCCCTCATTACACTCTTATTGTGAAGGAGTTTCACAACATTATTCTTTTAAAACGGAAAATCAATTATGGGACATAGTGACCTCTAAACAGTGTTGTTTTCTTTAGAATTTAAAATAAGTTAAATAATTATTGCACATAATTATAACTACACAATCAGTAATAGTGTGTAAACATCCCATTCATATCATGTGGGAATAGAACTGTTGTGGTTTGGAGGCTCTCGAGAAAGCATTTACATTCTCTGCTGCCCGAATCAAGTTGTATTGACCTAAAGTGCACCAAACATTAAAACCCAAGAGGCGTTTGAAAGGACTTTGGACTTACAGCTTTAGGTAAGCTCATCTTGAAATAAACATTGCAGCCATCCTGTGGTGACATACAGTATATGTTCAGAAAAGATATCCCATCTGAATAGTACTTACTATTTACTTATAATAGTATTTACTTAGTAATTACTGGATAATTCAATAATTAAGATGTAAACAAAGTCATTCAGAGCGGTTTGGTGTGAAATGCTCCATTCTAGAGAAACGTGGCGAGTCAGAATTGTTCACAGTGGTGGTGATAGGAACCAAGCATCCACCTCTAAAGTCTCCCTCAAAGAATGTTATTATATGAAATGGTTGTGGATGCACTGCCTAATGCCTGAGACACTGAGTAGAATTACAACTACGAAATATCAGATATGGTCTGCAGTCTGATCAGTGCGTTTGTATGCACTTTTGTCATCAGATAATATAAACTCAAACTTCATACAGTGGCTTTTTTATTTAAACACATCGCGTCACTTCACCTGAAAATATGAACATACATCATCTAGAAGATGAAGAATATTTCAATTCTTCAATTCATCAAGCATGTATTTGGTTTCAGTGTCGCTCCAAAAGTGTTTTGCTGTGTCTCGTGGTGATGCTGCTCGCTTATTTCCAGTACCCCCATCTGTTTACGCACATGCGCAGACTGAGAAATCCGAAAGAAATCAGAGTAAGAGTTCACATGTACTGAGGAATCTGATTACTCAGATAAATTTGATCTGTTTATTGGAATTCTTAATCAGATTTCTAGACCTTACTCCTAAGGAATTGGAGCATGCTGTTTTCATGACCATTTGAATGATCATATAACTGCAGAAATGCAGTTATGATCTGTTTATTGACGGCATATAAATGCTCGCATTGTTTTATGATAGTTTTAGGAACGTTTTTTTTTTTACCCATTTATGACACCATGGTATATGCAGGCATAGTAGATCCTAAAGAAGACTTTTTCAAATGCTCCACAGGTACATTTGCTGATGGTTTAGGATAGTAAATAAAATGTCTATATTAGTGCTGTAGTCATGGCGACTCCTGGTTCCCATCGCCACCACTGTAAAAAAAAAAAGTTGGAAAGTTTCTCTAATACGGATGAAGCATTTCATATCAAACCACCCTGAATGACTTTGTTTACATCTCAGCGATTGAACCAGGCAAGAATAAAAATAAATAAATAATTGGATTTCCTCTTTAAGGACTTAACGCAGGTATCCAGACTGCTGTGGTGTCATAGGACTCTTTTTTTCCTAGATCACAAATTAAATTAAAGAATCCTCATTCTGCCGTTTAATCCTCTGTAATCCAATCTGTGCAGAAACCAAACCTAAAAATGTCTTAATCATAGCTGAGCCATTATTCTGCGTGGTGCTCCACTTCCCAGAGCTTCCAGCAGGGGGCGGCAGAGTCCCACTCTTGGGCCAGCCTGACGGAGAGCTGCTTTTGATTAGGCCCCTGGCTCGCCGCTGGCCCGGGCGCAGACTCCAGTCAGCTGGCTGTAAATCAGCTCTAATTTGTAAGCTGTCAGCGCCGCAGTCTGCTTTCGGAACCTCCGTGCCAAAGAGCAGCCGTGTGTAAAAGGCGAGGGCGAGACGCTAGGACCCCCTGGGGGGGGTGGGCTGGAGAGGCAGAGCACTGCAGCTCCAGAAATTGGTTCCAGAGGGACACTGCCAGGCCTGCTGGGCTCCTCCAGCAGCTTTGCAGAGCAGGAGGAGGTGTGTAGATTCGTTTCCCCTCAGGCAGAAAGGAGTGCTGATGCACAGCACTGAGGTTTGGAGTAGACCCCAGACAATACGAGATACCTCCTGCTGTGCCCGGTCTCCAGAGACGCAGGAGGTGTGCCTGAATGCGGCTGCAAGTGATTTTTCTTGGGCCCTTTCAAAGACATTGCTTTAGAAGGTCTGGGGACTTGTTATGTTGTGTATATATAGAGAGAGATGATGACTCTACAGCTTGTGATACCAGACACTTGACGGCAAGACGCTGGGCTGCAAGCTGGGCCTTTAACAGTGGAGGTCAACCAGTATGTTGTCCCAGGTTTCCTTAGATGAAAAAGTATGGAAGAATTAATTACATTGTTACATCTTCATTCAGGGTATAATTCCTGTCTTCATGGCAGTTTCACCTTCGGCCTGCTCATTGATAATTTGATAAAAGTCAGGTCAGTCCTGCTAGATTTGAAACATCAAACAAATGTGTTCCCTTCTGTAGTCAAAGAACCTGAGCACGGCAAGTGTATGAAGCACTATATGGCAGCCGGTATGTGAATTCCCCTCTTAATAAGTGTTTGGGTGCTGATTTGCTGTTTCAGCCACTCTTATTGATAACAGGTGTACAAAACCAAGCACATAGCCGCGCAACTCCATAGTCACACTGGAGACCTCGTGGCTTTGAACTTTCCATATGGAGGGACTCCAGTGGCCTGCAATTTACATCACCCTGACCTTAAAACATTTAAGATGAATCTGAACATCGGTTGGGAGCCAGGCCGTCTTGTCCATCATCAGTGCCTGACCTCACAAATACGCTTTTAACTGAATGGGCAGTAATAGAGACACGCCCCAAAATCTTGTGGAAAGCCTTCCCAGAAGAGTGGAGGAACAGTTGGAGCATAGTTTTAGCGTGCGTAGCTCGATAGACTAGAATGCTGCTTCTGTTGCAGGTATATTAACCTTTTTGTTGCAGTATGAAGGCTAATAGCAGTTTTTACAGTGATCCAGCTGTGTGTTTGTGCTGTATTTCTGGGTTGTGGGATGTTAGAGCTGGTTTCTCTCACTCTGCCAGGTTCCTCTGAGTGTTCTGATGTGTGAATCATGTCCCTATTTTCAGCCCTTTGTTTATAACATGAAGGCTAAAAGCAGAGATGTATTGTAACAGTAGCGAGTGGGGTTGTGGGTAATTTGGAGCTGGATTGCTGGCTGATGGATGGTCACAGGTGGATGAAATCACTCTGGACTGAGAGTCTGATGAGTTGTTCAATGTGTTAATTACGTCGCTGTTTTGACCCTTTTTTTTGAAATATGAAAGCCAAAAATCGGACTAATAATATCAGGATTTTGGGTAATTTTCAGAGCCAAATTACTTCCTGACTCTGACATCACACTAACTCATTTGGGCTGGGTCTGCTGAATGGTCAGATATGTGAATCATGTCTGTAGCTTAAACCGTTCTGAAGTTATGAAGACTAGAATTCAACTACGTTTGCCAGCAAAATAGGGTTGAACTTCTGTCGTTGTTTGACTGTGACAGAATTAGGTTTTGGGTTGAGATTAGGATTAGAGTTAGGATTAGAGCCAGGATGAGGGTTAGGATTAGATTTTGAGTTGAGGTTAGGGCTAGAATTAGGGCTAAAGTGAGGATTAGGTTTTGGGTTGAGATTAAGGTTGGGGTTAGGATTAGGGCCAAAGTGAGGATTAGGATTAGGTTTTGGGTTGAGATTAAGGTTAGGTTTAGGATTAGAGCCAGGATGAGGGTTAGGAATAGGTTTTGGGTTGAGGTTAAGGCTAGGGTTAGAATTAGGTTTTGGGTTGAGGTTAAAGTTGGGGTTAGGATTAGCGCCAGGGCTAGGATTAGGTTTTGGGTTGAGGTTAAGGTTAGGATTAGGGCCAAGGTGAGGATTAGGATTAGGTTTTGGGTTGAGATTAAGGTTAGGGTTAGGATTAGGGCCAAGGTGAGGGTTAGGTTTTGGGTTGAGTTTTTAAGGTTAGGGTTAGGATTAGGGCCAGGGTGAGGGTTAGGATTAGGTTTCGGGTTGAGGTTAAGGTTAGGATTAGGGCCAAGTTGAGGATTAGGATTAGGTTTTGGGTTGAGATTAAAGTTAGGGTTAGGATTAGGGCCAAGGTGAGGGTTAGGTTTTGGGTTGAGATTTTAAGGTTAGGGTTAGGATTAGGGCCAGGGTGAGGGTTAGGTTTTGGGTTGAGATTTTTAGGTTAGGGTTAGGATTAGGGCCAGGGTGAGGGTTAGGTTTTGTGTTGAGCATAAGTAGACGGAAGTAACATATTAACAATACATCAATTTAATGTATTAACAGAACATCTACAAGATATTTACTTCTGTGAATTCAGATGCTTCACTACTGCTACTTCACTGCTGTGTTGTCGATGTGTTACTGATAATCTGTTAAGAGTTGATTAATTATCTACAAAGGACCACCAAATAAAGTGTTACCGAAATTAAGAATAGTTTCGGGCAAATACATAAACAGTGTAAATATGACACACATTTCCTTGGAAAATAGCCTCTCCTTTGTTGTGCGACATGATGATTCAGATCCCAGTTCATACCTTCTCTCCAGCTCTCTCATTCATGTGACTGGAAATGGTTGACAGCCATGTGGAGCACGTGGGCCCTGTTCCAGCTAAGCCTTAGAGACAGCGGCTCAGGCCCATATAGGACAGCTGTTTCTGTCCCAGTCCCCAACACAACCGGCCAAATAGACAAATGGAGTTCCAGCACTCTGGATGAAAGGGTATGACTGTATGAGACAGATTCCTTGGCAGGTCGTTGGAGTGGGTCTCAATCGATGGCTTTGTCTGCATTAATGCCTCACATTGACCGGGTTAATGGGCACTGGGAGAGAAAGGGGCACTGACATCATATACTGAACCGAGAGAGTAACCCTGAACTGACCGGATCCTTCCAGCATGGAGGAGTGTTAAAGTGCAAAACCACCTCCTTGTTTCCACACTCTTTGTCCATTTTATCAGCTCCACTGACCATATAGGAGCACTTTGTAGCTCTACAGTTACAGGTACTCAGTAGTCCATCTGTTTCTCTGCATACTTTATTAGCCTCTTCTAATCAGGACCCCCAAAGAGTAGGTATTATTTGGGTTTTGGGTCACTCTCAACACCGCAGTGACACTAACATAGTGGTGGTGTGTTGGTATGTGTTGCGCTGGTGCGAGTGCATCAGACACAGCAGTGCTGCTGGAGTTTTTAAACACTGTATCCACTCACTGTCCACTCTGTTAGTCACGCTTACCTTGTTAGTCCACCTTGTAGAAGATGTCAGAGATGATAGCTCATCTGCTTCTGAACAGTTTGTGTTGGTCATCCTCTAGTCCTTTATCAGTGGTCACAGGACGCAGTTGGGTGGATATATTTGGTTGATGGACTGTTCTCAGTCCAGCAGTGACACTGACTTATTTACAGCAAAACTTCTTTTTAGCAGGGGTGACTGTGGAAAGTTGACTTTGGGAAGTTTGAATATAAAAGAAGGTTAAATTGGATTTATTATATAAAGAAACCATCTGTGTGAAACAGAGGAACACAGTACTGTTACTGACTGTTTCTGTTTGTGTGGTTGAGTAGATGAGGCACCTGCAGGACCTCCGGGACCGCCTGGCCCTTCAGGTAGGGTATAACACACGCACACACACACGTTTTTATGCTGCAATATTTTCACCTTTATTTTTTATACATGTTAAAAAGTGAAGGGTTACCTAAATAGAAAGTTACAGTTTGTCATATAGAAAATGAGAGAATCACTCAAAGACTCTTAATTTTTGTTTTAATGGTTCATTTTAGAGAAACTTACAGACTTTCAGATGTTTTTTAAGTGCTAATAGGAACCAGGGGTCACCATGACAACAACATAAATATAGCCAATTTACTATCCAAAACCACGAGTGAACCTACAGCTGTTTTTTCAGTTTTTTCCAGAATTCGAAAATGCCTGTTGCTCTTTACATCATGTGTAAGTTTCACAATGAATGGACCAAAAGAAACGGCCCAAAATAACTTGGAAAAAACTCTGGTTCCATTGACTCACATTAAAAGTAATGTAGGTTTTTTCTTCTCCTGTAAAGTTACCATTTTACCATTTTACCAATGTTACTAAAAAATTGTGGTAAATCAGAAAAAAAGAAGTTTTCTTTGGGGATTATTTTGCCTCACAACATAAAAAAAATGTAAAAATCATAAAACATTGTATCTGTAACCACTTCATGTAACATATTTCTTGGCTGGGCATTTAAGTCATGCTTTGTAAACTAAAAGACTTTGTTCTTTTCTAATACCATCAGATAGTAATGACTTTAGTACTGTATTACATACCAGTGTAAAGTCTTTTCATTTTGACATTGACCTCTTTGTTTTGGCCCCCAAGGCCCCCCTGGAATCCCTGGCCCACCTGGACCAGATGTAAGTTTGAGCCCACACTGTGCATGCAAATTTTCAGAATTATTTTAAGTAGTTCTGTATGCTTTTTTTGTCCAGTTTTGTTGTTTTGGCTGCAGCGTGCAGCTCGATTTGTGTGGATTTGTGTGTTTCAGGGCATGAGCGGCTTCCCGGGCAAAGCTGGAGTTCCAGGACGTAAAGGAGACCCAGGAGAAAGGGTGAGGTCACAATATTGCATGGTCATCACAGCCAGCGCTGCTGCTTTTCTCCATGCTCCACATATTGACTGTCTTGCGACTCGAGTCAGATTATCCCTGAAATGACTCATGACTCGATTGGACTCGAGACTGAAATTTCTGCCTGAGGAAAAACACAACAAAACAGATTTAATTAGGACCACCAGCCTTAATGCGGAAAATGAATAAAGTCTTTTAGTTTACAACCAATTTATCTCAGGCTTTTGACACAGGTATGATTCAGCTTTAAATAAAGAGCCTTTTATTATAGCAAAAACCTTCATGCACTAACACATTGGTCTGTGCTGGTTTATGCTGGTCTGCTGCTGGTTGAGCTGGTCACCCTGTACGGTCATGCTAGTTGACCAGCATACCAGCATCCAAAAGACAAGAAATGCTAGTTTTCAGCTATGCTGGATTATTTTCACCATGCATAGCCAGGATAGCGTTTAGTTTACCCTGAACCAATTTCAGTACTGCCACTGTTTACATATTTTACAAATGCTAGAAACATATGTTTACTTAGCATCTCCCTCACACCACCAGAAATACAACACATTTCTGAGGTGTCTTGACTTTCAAAAGCTCAGAGTATAATTTCTGTTCTTTGCCTATGACCCCCTATTGACCGACAGTCTTTATTCCGATAATGATGCAGTCCACTGCCGTGGTATCAGTACCAGCCTCTCTCTGTTCTCCTCTCTTTCAACGGGAGGATCAAACAGTACTTTGATTCTAAGACAGTGTCTGTAGTGTCCCAGCCAGTGGTGGCGGGCTGCAGCGGCGTGCATTAATGTGAACGAGTGGGCCGCCCTGCATTTTAAAAGAGCTGGGAAGAAGACGAGATGAGAGTCGGCCTCTGTCCGCCCATGAGATCTGTAGAGGGATGAGGGAGAGGACAGGTGATTTATGTGCAGGGGACCTTCTCATTGCTTGTTGACCAGTGAGTGTCAGTGTTGCCTAGCTGTAGGATCCACTGGGGTCTTTTCAAAATTCACTTTTTGTCCCTCTCACTTTCAAAGTCAGCTAGAGGTCGTGAGGTGCATCATACCTATTTCCATAGTTACACTACACCCATTTCTGTGGTTATGCTACAGCCACCTCAGTAGTTATACCACAATCATTGCCATGATCATGCAACTGCCTTTTCTATGGTTATGCTGCACTCATTTCTGTGGTTATGCTACAGCAATTGATTGATGACTGTGCTATTCTTATTTCTATAGTTACACCAGGGATGTTATAAATGAGTAGACCAATGGGGTAAATATGAATGGGAACGCTTGTAGTGCACAACATGGCCTCTGTTTGTAGAGAAAGTCCTGCCTTTCTGAGAAAAAGAGCCAATCAGCTTGTTGATTGCACCACAAGCAGCAAAAGAATGTTAGCCCTGCCTCATTCTGGAGATCTGAGTAGTAAAATCACATTATTTTTGCATTATCAAGATAAATGCTGAAAACTGTTTACAGGATTTTTGTCAGATTTTACAATTGATTTTAACGCTAATTTGACCTTCAGCTCCAAGTGCTGTGCTTTCGTCTCTCCCCATTCAGAGAGATATGAGCCTGGTCTTATATGACTGGAAGTGCTTACTGCACCAGCAGCATTGCAAAGATGGTTGCCAAGTGAAAAGACTTTCCTATAAGGACTTTGACTCCACCCAGATCTCCACCCTGTGCTGTTTCAGATCAGCCTTGACTCCGCCCTCTCATTATCATTTGCACCAGTGTCTTGTTTGTTTATATGGATTTATACAGGGAGATTCACTCGAAGGAGGCCCTGAATATTCTGTTGTAACTCCCATTGGGCCATCTGAACCAAAAAAATACACTACATACAGACACGCTGCTCAGCGCTGTACACCACCATCCTGATGAGAAGTCGAGTGATGAGAACTTGCAAATGAAGGTTAAATGTTGTGACGTTTAACTGGGGCATCCCAGCTTGTTTGAAGCTCCATATACCGAGGAGCACATTGTATGTTGTTTGGTTCATATGGCTTCGTCTTAGCGAGAGTTATTACAGAATATTCGGGGCCTCTTTCGAGTGAATCTCCCTGTATCAGTAGTGCTCAGTTATGTTTCTATGTGCGTACATATTCCTTTTGTTCCTCATAGACGGCTCATTTTGTAGTCAGCGCCATGTTGTTATGCCCATATTAGGAACTCCGGGTCGAAAAATCGCCTCTGTCACACCCTGTGTTAAATACAAATGTCCAGAACCCGAAATGTTTTGTCCTGTGAACATTCTTCTCTCGAATATCACTGGATCCTCTGAATTACGAGGTGGTTAAAGAGTTGAAATATGAATATTGCTACATGTGAGCAAAAGCTACTGCGCACCGAGTTCACGTCATTAGACTGGCAGCCTCCTTAAGCAGGTTTTGTCAGTAAACATTTCCATGTTCAGACTGAGGGCAGATGAAAAAGAGTCAGAACAAAATCAGCAAGTTTCCCTGCAGTTCTCTGTTCTTCATCTGATGCTCACTGAAACACCATAGATCTCTCCTTTTAGCTCGATTTGAAGTGATCTGCAAACATACCTGCAATCAGGCTGATCCAGTACAGACTCAGTTTAATAGGTCTTAAAAGGTCTCCCTGATAAACTGATTTAGGCTCTCAGGATATCCTGATTATTATTTTAATGCCAGTAACATTTTACTGAAGGCATTTTCTTGGGACATTCACCAGCTTTTCCTTCGACTTTTCCCGTTCCACCTTAAATGGTGCAGCAGCAACGTTCGGAACTGCTGAGCCGTTTAAGGTGGAACGGGTAAATATGAACAAGCCCCCGGCGTAAAAGAAGCTGACTTCAGCTTCATGGAGGGTTGAAAAGCATGATATGAGGATGTTTCTCTATTTCCACTTAACAGCTGAGTGACGTTAACTTATTTTGCTGTTTAACAGAACCGACAGGTCAGTATTTTGTGTAGTTTGCTAATCTTTATGATGGTTAGTCACAGCTGCTGCACCATTTAAGGTGGAATGGGAATTTTCAAACAAGAAGCTGCAACAAAAGAAACAACATTCAGCCTCATAGTTTTAATACAGGTAGTATAGGGAGTTTTAGCCTATCAAAATATCCTACCTGGAGGTTTTATTCACGAGTATACCCGTAAATATGCGCTACATGCGCTTGCATGCAGCAATATTAGTATTTTTATATATTATTATATATAATTGTTTGTTTATATTAGTATATTTCAGAGGATCCAGTGGTATTTGGGAGAAAAATATACACAGGACAAAACTTATCTGGTTCTAAACATTTGTATTCAACACAGGGGGACTTTTCGAAAACCCTATTCGTTCTGGCCATAGAGGAATGCTGACCCGGAGTTCCTAATATGGGCATAACAAGGACAACAGAATGATGCATGACTACAGTGGTCTGTTTGCAAAGTTTCTGTTCATTTATTTCTTTGTTTTTGCACACACTATCAACACATCTTTCATTTCCCCCTGTTTTTGGGAGACGTTTCTGTCGTAGAGCTGCATTCGCTCAAAGTGAGCGATCTGGATTTGTTGAAAGATGCCGTTAAGAAACTGACTCACCACATATGTCCTTCCACTGTTCCCTCGTTACACATACTGTGATTCACCAAAGAATTTAGGACAACAAAATGCAATGGACAAAGCAGCAGCAGCAAATTGACAGTAACTCTAACAGTGACAGTAACAGTGCAGACAGTTCAATATCTTTAAACATGGACTGTGAACCTAGTGATACAAACAAACGTTAGCAGAAAGCAGCTATATCAGGATAACCTCTGCTTTAAGCTGAAAAAATGGCCAATTATTGCACTTATACATAAGTGGAAACTGCATTGGTCTGTCAGGAATGAACGCTGTCTGGATTTCTCTGTACAGGGGCCTCCAGGATTAATCGGAGAGCAAGGACAGCCTGTAAGTAACTGCTCTCTACAGACACATATACAGATATCACAAATTTGAAGCTGTCTAAGAATCTCATGTCCTTCTTTAATTGTCCTCTCACAGGGTCCAGTGGGTGCTAAGGGGCAGAAGGGAGAGCCAGGAGAAAGCCTGCAGGACGTAAGCTGATCAAAATGATTTTAGCATAAAGGAATACTTCATTCAGAAATACTGCTATGGCTAATAATGAACAAAAGCTGGTGTTATATACATTTGATTATGCTGGGTGGTCCACACTAGCTTTGCTTCAGGGTTAGCCATCGCAGTGCGTCATGTTTCCTGATGACTGAGTCCATAGTTATTGGACAATTTTATGACCTCTTCTATGACCTCTTTTTATAGGTTAGATTATCCATTTAAACAGGATGTAGACGACCCCTGTTTTGATTGGCTGCCCTGTATTGGGCCTCATTCCAAAATGCAGTCCAGGCTGGAAGAAGCTGTTAAATGTGTACTGAAATCCTTAGGAATGTGGGAAAAACATAAACTCCAGCCATTCCTTTCCGATGTGTAGATCCTTTGGAGTGCTGCAATGACCTATTTGCTTCCCGGCAGCCAGAAACAGCACAATGTTCAATAGTTTTTCACACATCTTCTACTTCAAGAACTCTGCAGACTGTCTGCAAGAACAAAACTTTGCTTGAACTGAACTGAACTGAACTGAACTGAACTGACTGCAGGGTGACGGGATTCAGCAGCTGAGAGAAGCTCTGAAGATCCTGGCTGAGAGAGTGCTCATTCTGGAACACATGATTGGCATCCATGGTAATATGGACATCTTCATTAGTTTTCTGTCTTTAAGTGGAATTTCTCCATCATTTGGCTTGAGATCTGTGCCTTTTTATTGTCCTGTGCAGGAAGCCATGATAATTCCTTTCTGAATTCAGATACATATGTATGTCTTATATGAGCCACACACCGTTGTTGCTGGTCTAGTATGTATACAGCAAGGTATTTTGATGGTTCAAATCCAGACCTTGAGTCCAGTTTCCAGTCCTGGACTTTGCCATCTCTACTTGGTACGGCAATCAGTGACCAGTTAGTTACATCAGTGTTCAGTTAACCAGTGGTCACAAAATACAACTCAGGAAACTGGATTGAGGGTCCAGATTTGAAGACCTCTGCCCTATAGCTTATCTACAAATGCCCATATTATATACGAATGGTGAACAAATGGTGAAAAATGCTGAAGCTGGTTTACAGCATTAAGACCGTTACACATAAGCATGTCTTTTGTGTGCTTTATTCTGACATCAGTAAATGAATTTGACCGTGTTTCACTGCTGACATCGTGTGCAGCAACGTTTTTCTGACAACAGAAATGCAACACTTATTCAACTTTTGTGAACTTTCGTTGGCAACATGAACTCACTCAACCAATCACTGTTGTCTCTGGTGTTGGCAACCAAGATGACTGATTGGCTGCGTCCCAGCCTAACTTTTTAGACAAACGTCAAAGGATTAGTTTGTCTGCTGCTTTGTCTTGTATAGTGCTAGCATTTCCAAAAACAGCTCAAGACGTCAGAACTGTTGACTTCAGTAACATTTACAACTTTTGTAACTTTAACTGTGTTGATTTTCAGTGCATAACACCATTTAGGATTAGGATTAGGACCAGGTTTACTCTTAAGATTAAGATTTGGGCCATCCTTGTTTTCTCACTACAATACCCAGCATGCATTGCACAAATATGTTATACGCTCAAATCACTAAGATGCTCAATATAATCCTGACTCCACTGATCTAGAGGCTGTCGTTCTAGCTAGCATTAATGACACACTGACCTCACTTGCTTGTCCACTTCCACCTTCAAAAGCCATCATCAGAAGGGGGATTGCCTGGTCGTGAAAACAGGAAATCTCGTTCTAGAGACTGTGCTGGCATGGGTGTAAGAGGCAAGTAGGCAGGTTTGCAACAGCATTGTAGTCATGGCTGGCGTGTCCTTTAAGGTTATGGTTAACCAGAGTGTCCAATTTAGGCTCTGAGAAAAGTTGCATTAACTTACTGGACATTTAACTGAACAGCAGTGAAAAACAAAGTCTACAAAGCATCAGAGGTGGATGAGGTACACAAACCATGTAGTTAAGTTAAAGTAGAGACACCCAAGGTAAAATATTACTCCAGTAAAAGTAGAAGTTCCTCCCTTTAGACCTCCACTTGAGTTAAAGTACTAAAGTATTTACCTTCAAATGTACTCAAGTATCCAAAGTAAAAGTACTGAAAGAGTAATTCTGGCTCTGATGTCCTGTTATCATTTTTATAACCAGACTGGCTTCATGAACTCATTTCAGGTGAAAGTCCTCCAGCGTCTCTCTTGGTAAACCAGTCTTTTAATAGAACGTCATTAATTAGTGACGCTGACGTCTATTAAAATGATCAGAAGCACAAAACACTGAAGGTAAACAGTTTCCATCAGGGAGAACCGAGTGGCTCTGAAATCACTTTTTACACACAAGCAAAGTTTCAGTTTCAGATTTATTTACAACTTAGTTCCAAGTTTAAGTTGAATAAAAACTGGCTTTAAACTCAGGATCACAGATGAGCTCCTTTACTATGTTGATCTGTAGGCCTCTGTTCATAAACATAAACCAGCCCAAACTCATTTACTATAAAATGAAATGGTGTTTGTAGAAATTCAGAAAAAAGCCGCGTCAGTCTCGACTGCATATGTGGACATATTTCTATATTGTGCTCTATTTACACAAAGTTAGGTTAGTTCATCATTTATGTTGAACAGACTCTCCCAAAGTTTTACGCTGCTGCGCTGACGTTGAACCGCATGCTGCACTGGGTCGGTATGACCAACAGGTCAAAACCAGCTCTAAACAAAGTGACCGCTGGGCCCTGATTGGTGCTCTGGCTTTGCGCTTCTTTCGTTTTGACATGTTATGTTTTTATACACACAGAAACCAAAAGGAACGACAGATTTCTCAGAATGTAGGAAGAAAAAGTCGGATATTAGACTCTGAAATGTAGTGGAGTGAAAGTAAAAAGTCGCCCAAAATGGAAAAACTTCAGTACAGATACATGAAAAAACTACTTAAGTACAGGAACTAATTACATTTACTGCAAAACATATACAGTGGGCCATCAACATAAAGTGGCTCAGTGTGGGACCCAATAAAGCATTTAAGAAGCATGTATGTGTGTGCATGTTTACAGAGAGCCCAGCTGAGGGCGGATCTGGTCTGGAAGGTCTGCCGGATCCTCTTCCTCTGCCTGCTGTGAAGATCAAACGGGCCCAATCCCACGCTCTCCGCTCCGGCCAACAGCAGACGAGAACCGTTTGACATTTACATGAAAGCTGTCACTCATTACTGTCCTGAATGATCCTATTAGGCCTGATTGAAGGGCCTTATCGAAACGTCCCGACTTTCCAGTTATAAGTCATGTGTTTTTTGCTGTACGATGTTGACAATTTGTCTTTTCTTTTTAAATGTTTTTTTTTTTTTATTTGTGTTCTTTCAAACCGGCCTGCCAGCTTGTTGTTGAGTTGTGGACGAAACACAACACACAACAGCGCAAAGTAAATTATATCTTCTGGATTTTTGGCTTGTCAACCACCAGATCGGCTTGCAGGCTCTGCAGTTTGCCTTACCTGTATCCGCATGACATTTCGAGTGCAGGTGTCGTGCGCAGACACGCTTCACCCGCTACTAGCCTGTCAGCATCTCTCGGCCCGATTTCAGCTCCCAGCTTGTTAAAGCCGAGGCGAGACAGGACGGAACAAATGAGCCCCCCCGCCCACCTGGCAGCTCCAAATAAAGCGCCGTCAAACCAGAAACATCTGGATGATCCGCAACAAAAGCAACCCAGCCTGCTATTGTTTTTGCACTCCAGCCCAGAAACACCTTGTTCTGATTTTAGTAGGAGGTTTTCTATCAGCTAAATTGCAACTGTGGCATTTATTTCCCTTTGGTCGCCTCCTTTTCTTCCCCTGCATGCCGCTTCTGCTTTGTGAGCCACAATAACAGACGTATCACTCCGACTCTCCATCTCCGTCAGCACCGAGCGGTGTACCCCTGAGTGTCTTTACCGAGAGCCTGTCTGCAGAAGCGAAATTAATAAGGTACTCGTTCTGACAGCAAATAAACACTTCAAATCTCTGTTGTATTGTTAGCGCTTGTACTGTTTCATAGCCTATTGTTATCACTCAAGACTGGAACTCTGCAACACCGCCCCTCCCCCAATCACCCCCCTTCCCAAATCCAGTCAGCCAAGACGTTTGTTGAAGTTTGCTTTATAAGTCTTGCTCCAAAGCTACAAGGCTAATATTGCTGACAAGCAGGGGAGAGCAAGGCACAACCGAACATGTGTTAGTGTTGGAATAATCAGTATTTTATACGAGCCACATATTTATCTCTGCTACAAATACTTGAACTTTGTTTCTAGCACCTACACAGTTCCTCCCGGCGTGACAGGAAGGGCAATGTTACAGTTTCCCCTGTGGGTTGGTTAATTATAACACTTGCTAGAAAGGTCTGATGAATTAGTGCAAACAAAGTTAATTTGGTGTAATTCTATGTAAAATACGAAACGTTGTTTCTGGATAACTACAGCTTTACCAGCTGTTAATGTCAATTCTATTAATATACTTATTTAATACCAAACATCTGAAAGAAACTACTAAACTACTATTTAAGATGAAAAACACAAAACATCTGCAAACAGAGATTTGCTTCTACGCAAATCTCTGTTTGCAGATGTTTTGTGTTTTTCATCTTAAATTCATATGGAACAAAAAAAAAAAACAAAATTCACTTTATTTGCCTACAAAAGGTGGCTTAGTTGTAACACTGTGTAAACTAACCTTTATATTTACAGCATTTGGCTGACGCTCTTATCCAGAGCAACTTACAATGTGATCATTTAACACAGGTCGGTGAAGGCAGTGTTAGGAGTCTTGCCCAAGGACTCTTATTGGTACAGTGTAGGGTGCTTACCCAGGTGGGGTATTGAACCCCTGTCTGCAATGTAGAAGACAGAGGTGTTACCTATTGCACTACACCCAACCCTGCAGTACAGAGGCTGTGCTTAAACCCAGCTAGCACTTGCTGTGAGCTTGTGTGTCACATCTGAAGTCCATTTTATTTTAGAGGCAGCGGACATAAAGGAATGGCTGGTCTTTTTAGGGTTAGCCTCAGCCTAACACAGAATCTAAAGCGATTGTCATGATTCTGTTACCTTTTGTACCACCTAAGGAGCTGCCTAACTTTAGCTGATGCAACAGTCTCAGGGCCTTGTTACTGTGCTAAATAATGTTACATTTTTAATGTCTGTTAAAAATAATATTAGTGTCAGAATGTTATACACTGATCAGACATAACATTATGACCACATTGTTTCTACCCTCGTTGTCCATTTTATCAGCTCCACTTACTGTATAGCTGCACTTTGTAGTTGTACAGTTACAGACTGTAGTCCATCTGTTTCTCTGATACTTTGTTAGCCCCCTTTTACCCTGTTCTTCAGTGGTCAGGACCCCCATGGACCCTCACAGAGCAGGTGCTATTTGGGTGGTGGATCATTCTCAGCACTGCAGTAACACTGATGTGGTGGTGGTGTGTTAGTGTGTGTTGCGCTGGTCTGAGTGGATCAGACACAGCAGCGCTGCTGGAGTTTTTAAACACCTCAGTGTAACTTCTGGACTCAGAATAGTCCACCAACCAAAAATATCCAGCCAATAGCGTCCTTTGAGCAGCGTCCTGTGACCACTGATGAAGGACCAGAGGATGACCAACACAAACTGTGCAGCAGCAGATGAGCTGTCGTCTCTGACTTTACGTCTGTGAGGTGGAGCGACAAGGTAGGAGTGTCTAATAGAGTGGACAGTGAGTGGACACAGTGTTCATGCCTACAATCACATAGCTATAGACCTGCAGCTTCAAATAACATTCACGCCAACCTTCAAAATTAGGAAAAACTTTCATTTTGACCTTTGGTGCCAGACGACTGGTTTGACTATTGCTACAACTGCTACTCAGAATGGTGCAATAATGAACGACATCCAGCGACATCCAGACAGTCTGCAGACAGAAATGCCTTGTTGATGGGAGAGGTCAATAGAGAATGGCCAGACTCATTCAAGCTTGACTAAAGAAGTGGCAGATAGTGTAACAGTAATGTCATGGACTGGAGGTTGGGGAACTGGCCCTGTGACCGGAAGGTTGCTGGTTTGGTCCCCAGAACCAACTTCATTTCACTTCACTTCATGGATGGGTTAAATGCAGAGGTGAAATTTCCCCATTTGTGGGATTAAAGAAGTATAACTTAACAGTTTATAAGCAGCGTCAAATAAGTTACTTTTTTCCACTGTGTTACTAATAAAGTTCCCACAGCAAGTCAAAACAGCTGTTTAGATGTCCCCATAATTGCTCACAGGAGCCCCCTAGTGGGGCACACACCCATAAAACCCATCCAGATCTGAGCATTGCACTAACTGCATGGCTAAATCATCACAAACTTGCCTGAAACTGTATTGTATTGTGAGACTGATCATCTCTAACACAGTGGGTTTGATGTGGTTTCTGGCACTGTATGACACCCTGTTAGCCTAAAAGACGTTGACCTCAGAGCTAAAAACAGTAGCAGTAGCCATCTTAAAAGCATTTGTATATGTTTTTGTCCATATTTATAGAGGACAGTATGTCGTACATTGAAGACATTTTTGACGTTTTAAGATGGATGGATGGATGGATGGAAGATTAGTTTGTGATGGTTTAGGCTTGAAGTTAGCACAATGCTAATTTGTAGGTGATGAGCTTCCTTTAGCTTACCTGTTAGCTACATTAGCCTTGATGCTCCAGTGCAAAACTAGACGCAAACTGAAACACCAGACATGTCTTGGCTGATTGATGACATGTAGGATAATGGGGGGAAAGTCAGCAATAGCCATTTTTTTTGATGAATCACTGCTTTAAATATCACTTGTCTAGGTCTTGTTTGGTTTTCCGGGGAAAATTTATGTTCCTCATTTGTAAGACAGTACAATACTGCACTACGTCCTGCAGTTGCTTCCATTACTAGCAGCGGGCCCTCGATTACATTGATATGGTGCTTTACTATCATTTATAGATAAATGTTGATTTGTTTTTAACATATTTAACTGTGTTTCTGTGCTTCGTATTTGAGTTATTGGTTCCTACTTTACCTGTGTATCTACTATACTGTTTTAAAGTCTTTTGCTGGACATTTTTCTTACATCCATAGTTGATTAGCAGTGCTACAGTTTACAGTGCCTAAATGTTGGTGCAGTAAACAATTTACTCCGTTTGTGCTCATTGAGTCGGTGGTGTAAATGTAGCAGTGTTGATATAATTTGCTCTGATTGGTCCTGATGTTTTTTACTGTATTGGGAACTGTATGGTGTCATGGCTGTTGGACTGTGCCTTGTATTCAGTGTACTGTGCTTTGTATTCAGCCTGATATTGATTTATTGACTGTATGTACTACGTTTTGCACTCTGACTTCAGGTTGTTAACATGTTGCCATAAAAATGTTAACATCTCATATGCTTTTGCGTTTGCTTGTTTTTGGAGTTCCTTTTCAAAGCTCGATAAAAGATTTAAGATCCACAGTGATAGAAATATAAAATGTGCCTGCCAGTGAAGCAGTGAAGGCAATTTGTGTGGCATCATGAGAAAACACGTCTAAAAAAGCTTCAGCTAAAAATGCTAGCATGACTATGCATTTTGTTCCTTTAATAATGTTGATGAAGCATATTTTGATGGGAACATATCATTTACAAAACTAGAAGCGAGCTTGATTTTTGTCTTTGTTGGTGAACAGCAGCAGCATTTAGAAGTGTTTTTGAAAGCTCCAGTTCTTCATTTTAACTTGGAACGGCCATTTTTGTGGAGAGGTGTGAACAGCAGGGGTTTCCCACCCCTCCTCCTTGACCCCTCGTTGCTTGCTAGCAGCTCAACGCAACGTCATCGGCCACTTTTCCACTATGAAGCCAAATGGTTCTCAGGGCTGTATTGGGCTGTTTCATGCTGGTCTGGACTCGTGTCCGTATTAAATTAAATCAGATTAAATCAGAACCCGGAAAATAACCAAGTAAAAGTACACAAACGAGGGGCTAACTGCTAACAAGCTAATAGCCATGTACACACCACCACCACAAAACACATTTTATTACGTCTGTCACTCCCAACTCCGCTCTCTTAGTGTGCTTTCGTCGTCTTTATCCTCTAAACTTGTGTTATTTGAGCATCTGCTACACAAACAGCCTGCGCTCCAGTGGGTTTTAGCTGTGGCCAGAGAACTAGCTACATTAGCATTAGCATCACTCTAACACTCTAAGTTAAGCCCAACTGTTTTATAGCCACAAGGCTGAGCTCCGTTTTTCCGTGTCGAACCGTGTCCGTGTGGAAACACCAATGGAATGGTGCCCCCCAACCCCCCCCCGCTATGAACCATTGGGCCCTGCCATTAAGAGCCAATAAAAAAGTGCCTAGTTCAGAGCTTCTTGACTTGGGGGCCTGAAACCCCATGAGGGTCATGATGTGGTTCCAGGTGGGTTGCAAGAGTGGTGCTATAAGAAATATTCTATCAAATACAAAGAAAATAATGTTGACGAATGCCTGCAAGCACTGCTGAATAGCTCCACCTACAGGCCAAGGCAGACAGGCTTACATTAATTATCCATTTCTGTCGGATGAGTTCATTACCGAGGGGGGGTGGGGTTTGGGGGGGGTCGAGAGTGAAATGATTTATTTGTCCTACTGTGTTTGATAACACAGAGATAATTTTTTTTTAGATTTATGAAAGATATCTGCACTAAGCAGTTAATGATAATAATAATGATGATGATGATGATGATCCAGGGGACCTTTGGAAAGACGCTATGCTGTTTTTCATTATTAGCACAGTTAGGAAGATCAAACATAACAGAGGCTGCTTTACTTTCCTAAAACACTTTTATTATTTTATTGTTAAACAGTACTGAGCTCCACAAGCTAAGAGCTCATGTTCAGTGACCCAAAAATCGCCATGTGTTGATGAAGGTGTTGACACTGATGAAGGTGACTATTTACAAGTTAAGGCTTTATCCCTGGCTCCCTAATCCTGCTCCTTTTCCTCACCATGTGTGATAACATAGCAGAGGTTCTTGTAGTCAAGGTTTCCAGAGACGTCCAGAGGGAACATGGTGAACATCTGGTTGATCTGTGAGAGGAGCAAAGCAAAGCTCATGAAATCCCGGTGGTCAGAATGTTTGAGGAGCATGAAAAACGCTGGACAGCTTTTTTTTCCAATATTCTATGATTAGAATTCTTAATTCTCAGGTCAAGACTGCTAGAAAAAAAAACAGTCCTCGAGGACCACCAGTTAGTACACAGCTGGACTTAATCAAAGGCTGATTGCGCTTACAGGCCACTTTATTAGAAACTCTAAATTTGTAGGTAAACAAGAAGGTGAACAAAAAGCTGTAGCCCATATGTTGTTTCTATTTGACATACCTTTAAATTAGGCGTTTCTAAAGTGGCCAGTGAGTGGATGTACAAGCTAGTTGTTTCTAATAAAATGGCCAGTAAGTGGAAGTAGAAGGTAGGTGTTTCTAATAAAGTGGCCAGTGAGAGGAACTACAAGGTAGGTGTTTCTAATAAAGTGGCCAGTGAGTGAAAGTACAGATAAGTATTTCTAATAAAGTGGCCAGTGAGGGGAAGTTGAAGGTAGGTGTTTCTAATAAAGTGGCCAGTGAGTGAAAGTACAGATAAGTATTTCTAATAAAGTGGCCAGTGAGGGGAGGTTGAAGGTGGGTGTTTCTAATAAAGCGGCCAGTGAGAAGGAGTAGGTGGGTATTTCTAATAAAGCGGCCAGTGAGGGGAAGTAGAAGGTGGGTGTTTCTAATAAAGTGGCCAGTGAGGGGAAGTAGAAGGTGGGTGTTTCTAATAAAGCGGCCAGTGAGAAGGAGTAGGTGGGTATTTCTAATAAAGCGGCCAGTGAGAAGGAGTAGGTGGGTATTTCTAATAAAGCGGCCAGTGAGGGGAAGTTGAAGGTGGGTGTTTCTAATAAAGCGGCCAGTGAGTGGAATTACAAAGCAGCCATGTAGACATTACTAATAGTTGATGGAGTTGGACTCTGTCTCGTTGTCTCTCTCTTTCTCTCTCTCTCTCTCCCCCTCCTTCCTCAGTGTGTGTATGTGTCTTTGTGTTTCTTGCTCCCGTCAGCTGAAACTGATGTTGGTATAAACCCTGCGGGGGACGAGTGTGCCACACTGTTTGATCAGCAGCATGTGCACATGTCTCCTGTGAGTACCCCCATGGTTGATCAAGAGCGCTGCCCAGCGGCCCCTGCGGACCTCCCCGAGAGCGCGTTGCCGTGCCAACGCAGTGTGACCGCTCATCTGCTGGACACATGGGAGCCAGTATGAGCCGACGCAATTTTTCTTCTCTCGTACCCCCCCTCCCGCCATACCCCCCCCCCTATTCTCTGTGAGGTTTTTTGGTATTTGACAGCAAGATGGATTATTGTAATCACAGGAGCCATCAGCGAGGCAGGATGGTGCCATGAGAAGCCAGCCAGCAGATTACTGCACACTGCTACCATGGGAACAGAGGGCTTGTTTGTTTTCCTGACTCGTGCATGTGTGTGTGAGTGCGTGTGTGTGTGTGTATCATAAGCAATTTATTTTCAAAGGTGTGATGTATGTCATTAGTAAAGATAGGTGTTTGCAATAAAATGGCCAGTGAGTGAAAGCAGAAGGTAGGTGTTTCTAATAAAGTGGCCAGTGAGTGAAAGCAGAAGGTAGGTGTTTCTAATAAAAAGGTAGGTGTTTCTAATAAAGTGGCCAGTGAGTGAAAGCAGAAGGTAGGTGTTTCTAATAAAAAGGTAGGTGTTTCTAATAAAGTGGCCAGTGAGTGGAATTAGAAGGTGGGTGTTTCCAATAAAGTGGCCAGTGAGTGGGAAGTAGAAGGTAAATGTTTCTAATAAAATGGCCAGTGAGTTCATGTAGAAAGTAGGTGTTTCTAATAAGTGGCCAGTGAGTGGAAGTAGAAGGTGAGTGTTTCCAATAAAGTGGCCAGTGAGTGGAAGTAGAAGGTGGGTGTTTCTAGTAAAGTGG
This sequence comes from Pygocentrus nattereri, assembly GCF_015220715.1. NCBI lineage: Eukaryota > Metazoa > Chordata > Actinopteri > Characiformes > Serrasalmidae > Pygocentrus > Pygocentrus nattereri. The sequence continues at coordinate 34,526,200 of NC_051229.1, forward strand.
CCAGTAAGTGGAAGTAATAAAGCAGCTAGTGAGAGGAAGTAGAAGTAGGGTGTTTCTAATAAAATGGCCAGTGAGTGGAAGAAGAAGGTGGGTGTTTCTAGTAAAGTGGCCAGTAAGTGGAAGTAATAAAGCAGCTAGTGAGAGGAAGTAGAAGTAGGGTGTTTCTAATAAAGTGTCCAGTGAATTGACATACAAGGTAGGTCTTTCTAATAAAGTAGCCAGTGACTGGAAGTAGAAGGTGGGTGTTTAAGTAAAAATTAAAAGCACAGGCTTTTCCTGTTCACTGTAAATGCTGCTCACCTCAGCTTCAGAAAATTTGTCTGCTTGAGACATCAGATAATATTTGATCCTGTTTAAAAGCAGAAAAACAGGAAGCTGTAAGTTACCATGCCTGTATCTGTGAATCATACGTCTTACATCAAAGGATTACAATCGTTTTTTTTTAAACCTCCTCTCTATCTGCCACATCACTAGTGTACAGTCCATTACTAAGGCCCCACTTCACGATATTATCACGACACTTGAGCCACAGCACAAATCTAATGTAATATTTACACTTGTGATATACTGAGTATTATGATTTGACACACTGAAATTGTGTCTGCAGATTTTTCCTCCAAAAGACAACAAGCCTAATGAAATTCTTATCTTGTTCAACTCTTTTTTCATTGAAGCAAAACAGAACAGCAAATAGACAAATTCAAATTTCATAAAATACTCTGCACTTACATTTATAGCCATATGCAAAGGTTTGAGGCATGTTTTCTTCATTTTCTAAGAGAAAATAAGTGAAAACATCCTCTACAGAGAACATACTGCTACATATTTTAGTGCACAATTACTGTTTATTTTATTAACGCATTGGATAAAATCATATTTCGCTTGTGCAAAAATTATGGCACATTTGTATTTTACTTTGTTACATATATATGTTAAACTGATGAAGTAAACAAGAATTGTGCACTAATATTTGCAGTAAAATGTCATAGTTTTTCATTTCTTTTTCCCTGTTGAGGGACTTTTAATTTGTCTAGTAGTGTTTAAACTTATCTCTCTACATATTTAGCAAATGCTATTTTTTGTGAGGCAGACAAACAACATTCAAAACAGACTTTTTTCCTTATAATATTTCTTAAAATGCATTTACATTATTGATAGAAAATTCCTGCCCGGCTGGGGAATTGAACCCTGCGCTCTGTAAGAGCCTGTAAAACACTTCTACACTTGTAGCCTAAATTCTTCCCACTGAAAAATTCATCTCTGGAAGACTCTGGAGTTCTTCAGATTTACAGCTTCATTTACATACTATTGGAGGAATTTATCAAGCCATTCTCCAAAAATGTGTTTCACATAAACATTTAACACATAAACTGGCAGAATTCAGCAGCTGCCCATTGGCTTCTATTGTAAATGGTGTCAGGGGTCAACAGGTTTCATGTTCTTCTCTATGGACCGAGAAATTATTGTCCACACTAATCCATTATGCACAGTTAGGGATTAGATTGAAAGTGTATTACTTTCATTACCTCCCACTGATACCAACTCCCTTTGATGTAATCAAGAAGATACTTACTCATCTCCTTTCAGAACACCTGTTCCCTCTGGGTCAAACATCTTGAAGGCGTTAAGAATAGTCTCCTCAGGGTCAGTACCTGAGAAGTGAGAAGTCTTTCTGGTCAGTCTATACAAGAAGGACCAATTCAGTTCGAGAGTACAGCACAGTTTAATGATTTCCCTGTTTATGCACACCTGAATTAAGCCACCTGTTATCATGTTTAATAGGTGTTTTAGCAGAAAGTCAACAAACTGTGATGGATTCTGGACCAGATGACCAGAAATTAGGCTGATCATTTCAGTACTAGTTATATTACTAGGTACATTTAGAGTACTAGGTTACATTACTAGCTAAATTTCATTCAAGTCACTTAATGATGAATTCCACCAGTCTTTCGGTAAACCAAGTCATTCAGAATTGTTTGGCATGAAATGCTCTGTTCTGGAGCAAAAATGTTGTACTATCTGGGGCAGTGCCCCTGTTGTAACTGAGATGGGACCCTCAAGGGTACATCTCAGTACCTTTAGTCAGGGAACATAAGCTGTAGTAACTCCACACACCCCGTCTCATCTCCAGGCTTTAATTTTACTGTTCTGTATTAAAATATTCGGTTATGAAAAGTTATAAATATGAACTTTTCACCTGGAAAAACGTATTCAAGGTTCATGGTTGGACCTTAGAACCATTGCTGTACATTTAACGGAACATTTATACTGTTTGTATCTTGATGAATGAAAAATGTACCTGGACAGAGCCTTTATTTCTAACAGTGTAGAGAAACTTAATGAGTCAGAACTGTTCAGAGTGGCGGTGATAGGAACCAGACGCAACACCTCTAAAAGCTCCCTTACAGAAAGTTGTCAAATAAAAGACTTATGTATGCACTGCCAGATGTCCTTCATGGTGGAGGGAGCTGCAGTAAAGAGAAATGGTCCCCCAAATAGATGTACATTTTTGATTTACTACTATCATTATTAGCACCACATGGAAAAGCTCAAAAACATGTTTAGGTACACTGGTGGTTTTGGATGGGCATATTTATCTTGTAGATATTGGGACTCATGGTTCCCATCAGCACCATTGTAAAGAAAGAGCCTTAGACTTGTTTTTTCTGGATCAGCATCTGTATCCCGGAATAAAGGTTGTCAGTCATGACTATAGCTGGAACGTACCTTTAAGTTTCTCACCAAACATGCTGAGGAACACTGTGAAGTTGATGGCACCGGGGGCCTCTTTCAGCATGTCATCCAGCTCGTCGTTTCCTACATTCAGACGACCTGGAAACAGAAATGCAGAGGAATACATCAGAAAGCTACGTCAGAGAGCCTCCGCTCACTGGCCACTGTATTAGAAACACCTACCATGTGCTTCTATTCACTGACCACTTTATTAGAAACAACTATGTACTTCCACTCACTGGCCACTTTATTAGAAACAACACCCTTGTTCTTTCACTAACTGGCCACTTTATTAGAAACATCTACTTTCTACATCTGGTCACTGGCCACTTTAATAGAAACTTATGCTTCTGCTCACCGGCCACTTTATTAGAAACACCTACCATGTGCTTCTACTCACTGGCCACTTTATTAGAACCACCTACTGTGTGCTTCCCTTCACTGGTCACTTTATTCGAAACACCTACCTTCTGCATCCGCTCACTGGCCACTTTAATAGAAACGTAGGCTTACACTCTCTGGCCACTTCATTAGAAATAACTTCCTTGTATTTTCACTCACTGGCCACTTTACTGGAAACAACTACCTTGTACTACCTCTCACTGACCACTTTATAAGTTGCACTAGGTGTACACTTACAGACTGTATACCATCTGTTGCTGCACAATTTACCACACCCGCCTCTTTAATCACTGATCAGTTTCAACAGGGCCACTTCTGACCAGATTTAATTTGGGTTGTTGACCACTCTCAGAGCAGAGTTTTATATCAGTCGCACTGCTCAGTTGCGAGTGAACCACTCAAACATATCCAGACAAGAGTGGTTACGTCATCAGAAACCGACCACTGTTGAAGGCTCTAGGGTGGCTAACTGAAACAGTATCAACAGATGGGCTACAAGGGGTTGCTAATAAAGTGGCCAGCTGCTGTGTGTTCATTATAGTGTACATGTCTGAAACTGCCCATACATCAGCACTGAGAGGTGGGCTGGAAAGTATGTACAGAGAGAGGAACATTGCACTATGAGAAAAACTAAAGAGCATTTACCCACAGCAGCGAACGTGTCTCTGAGGTCATTCTTGTCGATGAAGCCGTCTCTGTTTTGGTCCATGATGGTGAACGCCTGCAGGAAGTTATAACCCGTTAACTCGAGAAACATCAGCTGCTCTCTATATATCAAAGAAACGCTCTGCACTAATGTCTTAAGAGCTCATCCATCACATATACTGTAAATCACAGTGATTTTGGCCTGCGTCTGGTCCAACCAAGGAGCTGTCTGTTAAAGTTATAGCTCCAGTGAGTTACGGTTTGCATCGATTCAAAATAGCCGTGGCTGATATGTGGAGATAAACCGAGGAAATGGTTCTTGCCTCCTTGAACTCCTGAATCTGGGACTGCTCGAACATGGTGAAGACGTTGGAGCTGGCCGACTCCTTCTTCTTGGCCTTTTTGGGTGGCTGTACAAATTGAGGTAGAAGGTTTATTGAAAGAATCAAGTCATTATGTCATTAATGAGACTACTGGGAAATATACAGTGTCTGGTGATTACATTTGTATGCGGTAATTTCCACCTCCGATGAGTTATAATCAATTATGATCGATCAATTCTAATAATACTTAATAAAGTTTGCACTCTTGCACTCAGACTTAGCATTAGCTTGGTGTATAATTCGTTTTTACCTAATTTACTCTGCATTGCAGTTGTGTTCAGTTCCACCCGTTACCTCTATCACATGATGCTTCCAAGTTGGGACGGTGAAGGCTAGCACAAGGTTCCTTTGAGACACATGAAGCACCACCATATCTTTTCCAACCGCCATCACTGAACAGCTCAACATGCTTGGAGGAGAACACTAATTGCCAATTTTGCTACATCAGCTAACGAATGGCTATGGTTGGCTAGCATCACACTGTCCCATATGGGAAAAATATATATTGGAAATTTATTTGTATTTATTATATTTTTAAATAGCTTTAATAAAGGTTACAGATAGAACTAAATGATACGGCCTTCTGTGTTTCTCACTGTACTTTGCATAATATATAAAATGAAGATATTGAGATATAAATTAATTTCAAAAGGTGTCCATACAGTAAAGTGTATATTTTTTGTGTGGTACACTTCTAGGTGTAATATTTCTCCATACAATTTAAAATAAATATATTTTAAAAAGTGTGGTTGCTCCACACTCTGTATTCTGAATCTAAAACAAAGTCATCAAATCATTTCGAGGTGATCTGGTGAAACCACACCTTTCACTTTCTTTACATAATAAAGATAATAATTTTACTAAAATGTGATGGTCATGGTGGCCTAGCAGTTAATACAGAGCCCCTGTGCTGTACTAATGGTGTGGAGGCCACCGAGTGTGTTTACATGCACTTAATAATCCGGTAAATGTAGAAAATCTGATTTTGCCCGTAATCTGAGCAATGTGTTTACATGCATGTGAGTAATCAGATAATAAGTAAACTCCAGGTCTACATGAATCAGTCAGTAATCAGATTTCTGCTTTGCAACCAGTCAATAAACTCACAGAAGAAGATGCGACGTAAACGTAAAGTAAAACTCAAACGTCAGGACGCCACTTTACCTGAAAATATGAACATACATCATCTAGAAGATGAAGAACGTTTAAATCCTTCATTCAGTCAAGTATGTATTTGGTTTCAGCGCCGCTCCAAAAGTGTTTAGCTGAGACACATGACAGCACTGCTTGCTTATTTCCAGTACCTCCAACTGTTTTCACGCATGTGCAGACTGAGAAATCCGAAAGAAATCAGAGTAAGAGTTCACATGTACTGAGGAATCTGATTACTGAGCTAAAATCCTCATTTCTCAATCGGATTTCTAGACCTTACTCCGATCTAAGAAATCTGAGCATACTGTTTACATGATTATTTGAATAACCAGATAACTGCAGAAATCTGATTATGATCGGATAATTGAGTGCATGTAAAATGTCATTAATCTATCATTAACAGTGATAAGAACTCTGATTCACTTGCATGAAACAGTTCTGCTTTCGGAGTTCTCAAGTTTCAAAATTGCTTAAAAAAAAGTTTGTTACAAAATAAAAGAAGAAAAAAAGAGTTTTTGATGATATGCTGGTGTGAATTCTGTGGAACTGCCAGCTCTGCTAAGCCAGCCTGCATTGGCTAGCATCACACCAAATCAAATCTTGACACATTGAATGATTTCCTGAAGAAATGTAATTGAACTGAATCATGAACTGGCCAATGCTGCAGCTATTAAAAAGGTAGCAAAAAAGGTAGCAAAGCATGCTGTCAGCAATGCCTGCTGTACAGTTCATTACAGTAAAATATGCAGATTAAGGAATCCATCCTCCAATCATCATTTTACAGTTCAATTTTACACTCTTCCCAAGTTTTCTTAGTCACGTCCACATTCATGTATTTAAGTATGTTGTCACCTGAAATTTAAGCACTTCTCTGAAATATTTACATTCATGAGCGATTATTTTCAGCGTCAAGCTCATCTGTGTTAGTATTTCTGTCAGCAGGTCCTGCTGACCTCACACTACCATTGTCCTGAGATTTTACGATTTATTATCGGACACGTAATTGACCTTGACGGCCTTTTTGGCCAAGTGCACGACAACCCTGCATGCAGTTAACAGTATGCGAAACTTTGTGTCAGAAAAGGTCAGCAAAAGCAAGCAGACTTGGGTGATAACCTACCATTGTGAGAGTGGCTGAGGTCCTGCAGGAGGTCAGTCAGTGCCTGGGCAGACAACAGAGTCACTGCCCCTGTTTTATATATATACATATATATGAATCCCACCAAGCATACCTGCTCTAAGTTTAGATAATAGAGCATGGCTTGGAAAAATGCAGTAACTAACCGCCCTTGTGAAGTATGTGGACCACGCTGAGCGCATCGCCCTCATAAAGGACACAGTTATGTCCGTAATGCCAGGCCTGCCGCGCCTCTTTCACAGGTGCTACTATGTAAAGGCCACTATTCCCTGGGGGTGAGGTTGGGACAGGGTGTCGGAGGGGTGGTGTGCACCAAAACGTCTCTACTAAACAAAAAAATGACATCTTCTCAAGTGGAAGCATCACGAGATACAAACGCTGTGAGATTAATATCCATTTTCAGACAATTCATATGTAAAGTGATCTGATATGATCTCGCTGCACTGGCAGATCATTTTAATTACTCCCAGCATTGTTTTGTAAAATAAGAAATTATATAAAGCAAATAAGGCACACCAGCTTGTTAAAGAGCTTTTAGAGGATGTCTGGTTCCTATCAGCACCACAGTGAATAATTCTGACTCAGTAAGTTTCTCTAGAATGAAGCCTTTCACATCAACCCACTCGTAATAACTTAGTTTACTTCTAAATAGTTGAATCATGGAGAAATTTTGAAAAATCGCTGGAAATCTTTCACTCGCTGACGCATTACTAGAACGTTCACGAGTGCATTCCTCGCTTAAAAGTGTGAACAGCAGAGATTTGACTAGAAAAGCCATTAGGCCCAATGTAAAGCACCCAGTTTTGCTTCTAGCCGCTGTCCACCCCGTGGGTAATTGTTGCTGGGATTTATAAATGCTATGTTTTTGGCAGCTGTGTTGGCTTTAGGTTGGACAGCTGGCAAACATTGTAATTCTCAAAGACAAAGACATAACAGGGGGATTCACTAGGCTCAGGTCAGGAGTTATCTGACCTTAAAAGCTTTCTGTCCTGACCTTCCACACCAGCCAAATCATGGCTAGCATTAGCTTTCTATTGTTAAGTGCCAGCTAGCATGGGAGAAGGTTGCTGCTGTTATAAATACATAACACAAAGCTCTGAAAATCTTGAAGCTTTACACTTTACCCACTTCCAAGTCTGTGGTTTTAAAGGGATAGTTTATCCAAACAGTGCTAAAGCGGTTAACAGTGGATGAAATTTCGAGCTAGTACTTAGCATGGCCTCCCTTACTTAGAAAACACAGCATGAGAGCAGCATGAGTTCCATTTCCATGCTGGTTTATGGTGGTTTGGTGCTGGTTTGGCTGGTCAGCCAACAAGACCATGCTGGTTGACCAGCATAATCCAAACCAACGATGGCTTTGCTGATGACCACCTATCCCTGCTGGAAAAATAGTACAGGCTGACATGCACTCCATGCCTGTCTAAAATGGTTTATACTGGTTTTGGCTGGTTTGGTGTTGGTATAGCTGGTCATCCATCATGGTCGTGCTGGTCAACCTGCATACCAGCATCCAAAACAATACATAAGCTGGTTTTGATGGTTACCTGCCATGCTACAACCCTATTTCCAAAAAAGTTGAGATGCTGTGCAAAATGTAAATAAAAACAAAACACAAGGATGTGCAAATCATATAAACCTTAATATTTAAACCTGAAATAGTTCAAAGACAACATATTAAATGTTGAATTTGATTGTTTTTTGAAAAAATTTGCCCATTTTTTAAAATTTGATGCCAACAACACATTCCAAAAAAGTTGGGACAGGGGCAACAAAAGGCTGGTAAAGTTGTGTAATACTAAATAAAACACTTGGCAGTTGGTTGGCAACAGGCCAGTAACATGATTGGGTATAAAGAGCATCTCAGAGAGGTGGAGTCTTTCAGAAGTAAAGATGAGGAGGGGTTCACCACTCTGTGAAAGACTGCATGATCAGAAGCAACTATTCCAGAACAATGTTTCTCAAAATAAAATGGCAAAGAACTTTTGCTTTTTATCATCTGCAGTAAATAATAACATTAAAAGATTCAGAGAATTTGGAGAAATCTTTGTATGCAAGGGACAAGGCTGAAAACCAGTATCGGCTGGCCGTGATCGCTGGGCCCTCAGACGGCACAGCATTAAAAATAGACATGATTCTGTAGTGGAAATCACTGCACGAGCTCAGGAACACTTCTGAAAACCACTGTCTGTGAAAACAATTTGTTGCTGGATCTGCAAGGGCTACTTAAAACTCTTGAATGCAAAAAAGAAACCACATGTAAACAGGATTCAGGAATACTGCCACCTCCTCTGGGCCCAGGCTCATTTAAAATGGACTGAGGTGAAGTGGAAAAGTGTCCTGTGGTCAGATGAATCAACATTTGAATTTTTTTTGGATGTGTCCTCCAGGCTAAAGACGACTCAGCTTGTTATCAGTGCACAGTTCAAAAGCCAGTATTCATGATGGTATAGGGGTGCATTAGTGCACATGGCATGGGTGATGTACACATCTGTGAAGGCACCATTAATGCTGAATGATAGATACATGTTTTGGCAACATATGCTGCCATCCAGACAACGTCTTTTTCAGGAAAGGCCTTGATTATATCAGCAAGACAATGTAAAACCACATTCTGCACCTATGACAACAGCATTGATTTTGACATTTACTTACAGGTGCAGAGTTTAACAGTCATTGTTCTTTCTTCTTCTATTTCAGTATTTGTATTGATATGTCATGACCTTCCAGTCAAGCTCTTTCCACATACTGAGGACTGAAATAGACCAGGGCTGATGCAGATAAAACTTCTGAGAATTGACAGAGCTGATCTAGGAGCAGTCACATGATAGTAAATGGGGTTAAATAGACAAAGGAACTAATTCCAGACCAACTTAATGTTAGTCATTTCATTCTTGAGCGCCCAGACCAGCATCATTATAATGTCATCACCAAGCCTGCATCCAAACCGGGAGAGAAATGATTGATTAATATGAACTCTGCTGCATTTATTCTCAGACGCCAATCTGTCTCCCATGCAGCGACTGACAGACATGCCCCACTCGCCGCCTGGCAGAGGAAACAATAGCATATATTCAGACAACAGCACAACCTGGACACACTTGTGTCATGGAGCAAATATAGACTCGGCCATTGTTGGCATCATTTACTGGGAAGCCTCTAAAGGTTTGGCAGCAGTTGGGCAGGTTTGAGTATATGCATATGTGCGTATGTGTTTGTGTGTGCAACTATGCATGTACGTGTGCACTAGATGGCATGTTTACCTTTCCACAGAGCGTGTAGTTGCTGCCCAGTCTGATTAATGCTGTGTTTTTGTAAATTTTCAGGACCAAAATGCTCTGACCTTGTAGTAAAACAAGCAAAAAACAGGGCTTACCTACCTTACCAGGTCCAGCAAAATGACCCTGACCTTGTAAACGGACTGTGATAAGGACATATTTGATTCCCCATCAAGAGAGCCATCAAGTACAGGAAAAAAGAGTCAAGAAAAAAAGCTAAAAACAGTTAAATATATGTTTTTCAAAATTTAAATGATTACAGTTTTTCAAAGAAATCTGCAGGAATAGTTTTCCACACGTCCATGCACTTTCTACATCTCACAGTCCAAGTAATTCCAAAAATTCTGTGATGTTGAGGTCTGGACTCTGGGGTGGTCAGTCTATTGTTCAGTTTCTTCTTTGATGTGTCCCTCTTTTCTCAGTACACACACATATACATATATATATATATATATATATATATATATATATATATATATATATATATATATATATATTACTGTGCGAAAGTCTTAAGCACCCAAGACACATTTTCAAAATCTATTTATTTGTTGCAAATCCGATGACACATAACTATGAAGTCAATCAACGAACTGTGGCCTAAGGTGTCCTGATGCCATGTGCATTTATGCACACCTTTGTGTTCGAACATGGTGTTTGTTATGGACAGACTGTGGCGAGCACAGAACTCCAATAACAAAACACCACTCAGGTTCAGATCGGGGAGGACGTTCCTCCCAATCATGCCCTTCCAGGTCTCACTGTCATTGCCCACAGGAGCGTTGAAGTCACCCAGCAAGAGCTGGGGAGCTATGAGAAAGCCCACTCCTGCCTGACGCCTCTTACCCTGGACAACTCCAGAGTGGAATAAAGTCCAACCCTCTCGAGAGAGTCTTGTTCCATGTTCCGAGAGCCAGTTTCAGTAGCCGAGGATCAGAATGCCAAGGCCCCCGCCTTCGGCCACCACCCGATCCACATTGCACCGATTGACTTTGTAGTTGTGTCACCGGATTTGCAACCATGTGTTTTGGACACGCTCCAGCACCCCCCCGCGACCCTGACGGAAAAGCGGCTTAGAAAATGGATGGATGGATGGATGTTTTGGGCACCCGAGTGAAGAGAGGAGCGGAGCTGTTAACCGATCACCACCTAGTGGTGAGTTGGATCAGATGGCGGGTGAAAATACCAGACAGAACTGGCAGACCCAGGTTTGTTGGGAATGTCTGGCAGAGGAACCTACCAGAAAGATTTTTAATTCCCACATCCAACAGACCTTCGACCGCATACCGAGGGAGGCTGGTGACATTGAGTCAGAGTGGGCCCTGTTCCGTGCCTCCATTGACGATGCAGCGGATCAGAGCTGTGGCCGCAAGGCCGTAGGTGCCTGTCGTGGCAGCAATCCCCAAACCCGCTGGTGGACACCTCGGGTAAAGGAAGCCTCTGGATGTTGTAAGGCTGTCTTGGCTGACATGCCTCTGCAACATCGCATGGACATCAGCTGACAGCCAGGGCTGTCTGTTGTCAACGATTTTGTTCATAACTTTTCTCGGAACAGCCAAGCAGCAGAGAGCGTCCAGTATGGTGGCATTTGCTTTTTGCGGATGATGTGGTCCTGTTAGCCGGGCGTCCAGTTCTCTCTGGACCAGTTTGGGATGAAAATCAACGCCTCTAAATCTGAGACCATGGTCCTCAATCGGGAAAGGGTGGAATGCTCTGTCCAGGTCGGGAGTGAATCCTTGCCCCAAGAGGAAGAGTTTAAATATCTTGGGATTTTGTTCACAAGTGAAGGAAGGATGGAGCGAGAGGTTGACAGGCGGATTGGTGTGGCATCTGCAGTAATGCGGACCCTACACTGGTCTGTCATGGTGAAGACGTTGAGCCAGAAGGCGAAGCTGTCAATTTACTGGTCAAGCTACGTTTCAACTCTCACCTATGATCACAAGCTTTGGGTAGTGACCGAAAGAACGAGATTGTGGATACAAGTGCCCGAAATGAGCTTTATTTGCAGGGTCGCCTGGCTCTCCCTTAGAGACAGGGTGAGAAGCTCAGCGATTTCGAAGAGGCTCAGAGTACAGCCGCTGCTGCTCCATGTTGAGAGAAGCCAGTTGAGGTGGTTCGGGCATCTGGCAAGGATGGCCTCTGGACGCCTCCCTAGGGAGGTGTTCCAGACATGTCCGACGGGGAGGAGACCCCAGTGAAGACCCAGGACACGTTGGAGGGATTATATCTCTCGACTGTCTTGGGAAAGCCTCGGTATCCCTCCAGAAGAGCTGAAGGAAGTGGCAGAAGAGAGGGAGTTCTGGGTCTCTTTGCTTAGGCTGCTGCCCCCATGACCTGGACCCGGATAAGCGGTTGAGGATGGATGGATGGATATTTATTGTGTAGTTTGTGTTTATTTGCTGAGAAAAGTGTTAATATGTGAATAAATAAAATGTATAGAATATGAATTAATAATGATTATATATATATATACACACACACACACACACACACACACACACACAATGATTTTCTGGTTGTTAGTGTGTTTGTTTAACCATTTTCAAACCTCTCCTCCAGGAAGTCCAGTATTATATGTACAGTCATGGCCAAAAGTTGAGAATGACACAAATATTATATTTTCACATGATCTGCTGCCCTCTGGTTTTTATGTGTGTTTGTCAGATGTTTTTATCACATACAGAAATATAATTGCAATCATATTATGAGTAACAAAAGCTTTTATTGACAGTTAGAATGAGTTAATTCAGCAAGTCAATATTTGCAGTGTTGACCCTTCTTATTCAGGACCTCTGCAATTCTCCCTGGCATGCTCTCAATCAACTTCTGGACCAAATCCTCACTGATAGCAGTCCATTCTTGCACAATCAATGCTTGCATTTTGTCAGAATTTGTAGGTTTTTGTTTGTCCACCCGTCTCTTGATGATTGACCACAAGTTCTCAATGGGACTAAGATCTGGGGAGTTTCCAGGCCATGGACCCAAAATCTCTATGTTTTGTTCCCTGAGCCATTTAGTTATCACCTTTGCTTTATGGCAAGGTGCTCCATCATGCTGGAAAAGGCATTGTTGATCGCCAAACTTCTCTTGGACGGTTGGGAGAAGTTGCTCTCGGAGGACATTCTGGTACCATTCTTTATTCATGGCTGTGTTTTTAGGCAAGACTGCGAGAGAGCCGATTCCCTTGGCTGAGAAGCAACCCCACACATGAATGGTTTCAGGATGCTTTACAGTTGGCATGAGACAAGACTGGTGGTAGCGCTCACCTCGTCTTCTCCGAACAAGCTGTTTTCCAGATGTCCCAAACAATCGGAAAGGGGATTCATCAGAGAAAATGACTTTACCCCAGTCCTCAGCAGTCCACTCCCTGTACCTTTTGCAGAATATCAGTCTGTCCCTGATGTTTTTTCTGGAGATAAGTGGCTTCTTTGCTGCCCTCCTTGAGACCAGGCCTTGCTCCAAGAGTCTCCGCCTCACAGTGCGTGCAGATGCACTCACACCTGCCTGCTGCCATTCCTGAGCAAGCTCTGCACTGCTGGTAGCCCGATCCTGTAGCTGAAACACTTTTAAGAGACGGTCCTGGCGCTTGCTGGTCTTTCTTGGGCGCCCTGGAGCCTTTTTGGCAACAATGGAACGTCTCTCCTTGAAGTTCTTGATGATGCGATAGATTGTTGACTGATGTGCAATCTTTCTAGCTGCGATACTCTTCCCTGTTAGGCCATTTTTGTGCAGTGCAATGATGACTGCACGTGTTTCTTTAGAGATAGCCATGGTTAACAGAAGAGAAACAATGATGCCAAGCACCAGCCTCCTTTTAAAGTGTCCAGTGGTGTCATTCTTACTTAATCATGACAGATTGATCTCCAGCCCTGTCCTCATCAACACCCACACCTGTGTTAATGGAGCAATCACTGAAACGATGTTAGCTGGTCCTTTTAAGGCAGGGCTGCAATGAAGTTGAAATGTGTTTTGGGGGATAAAGTTCATTTTCTAGGCAAATATTGACCTTGCAATTAATTGCTGTTAAGCTGATCACTCTTTATAACATTCTGGAGTATATGCAAATTGCCATTATAAAAACTGAAGCAGTAGACTTTGTAAAAATTAATATTTGTATAATTCTCAAAACTTTTGGCCATGACTGTAGTTAAAAAGCAACTCCTAGTTTGACCAATCAGTGCTTCAGTAAATTGTGCTCATTGTAAGAATTCAGTATCAGTCAGACGAATGCAGATCTTAGCGAAAACCCTGGATTTATTTACGTGAGACAGTGGGGAAGTCCAGAGGCAGGCGTGGGTCAAAATCAGAACAGCATATATGATCACCAAAGTGATCATGACACCAGGCTGTCACGGTTGGCTCCTCCCAGTCCTGTCCATGTGCTCGTGTTTTGGTTTTGTAACTCCGCCCCTGATTGTATTCACCTGTCCCTCATTGTTACGTGTATTTAAGCCCTGTGTTTGCCCTTTGCGTTTGCCAGTCTTTGTACCTTTGTATCGTGTCTTTGTACCTGGTCTTCGTTTGTGTTGATTCTTGAGATGTCTTACCCTAAGTCTGTACGTGTCGGCTCACTGACCCTGGAATGTTCTGACTACGACCCTGGATTTGCCCCTAATAAATCTCGCTTATCTCAGCGTGTGCGTCCGCCTCCTCGCTCCTCGTTACACAGGCAGACAAAAGCAAATGGACAATCCAATATGCAAGGTCATCAAAACAAGCAAAAAGGTAAAAACCAGGAATCCAAAAACAGGCAAACAAAACCAAAGGGGCAAGGCAAAAATCAAGGTCCAAATGAACAGGCAAAGAGTCAGGCACGAAAACAAGAACAGGTAAATCAGGAAAACTCTCAGCAAGTTCATAAATGAAACAATATCTCACAATGAGAGCTAACTAAAGCCCGGGCTTAAGTACTATACTCGCGAATCACATGATCACCTAACACAAGTGCGGAGAGTCAGTAATCTGGTGATTGTGATCATAACCAGGCTGATCGTCATCACAGACCTGTGATCACCCAGAGTCTCCTGGGAAATGGAGTCCGCTCTGAACTCCGAAGCTGTCAGAAAGTCTGAGCTCACGTGTTCTCCCAAAGTATCTTGGGAGATGGAGTTCACAACACTGAGAGGATCTGTCTGCGGCGTGACACTCATGATGTAATTGATGATATTAACAAGTCTCTGTGGTGGCTGTGAAGGTGTATATATATATATATATATATATTAGGGGTGTGGGAAAAACTCAGTTCTTAGATGCATCGTGATGCGGACATAAATGATTCTGAATCAGTTCATAATTGTAAAAAATAGATTTTCTAAACATTTAATTAATACTGTACTGTTTTCGGAACATAAAAATTGAAACTTGGAAGTGTAGCGCCCGGACAGTCTGTGGCGGCACATAACAAATACACTGCTGGATGAGCAAGAAATCCGACCGACTCCCTCTGCATTAAAGCCAGGTTAGATCAGGAGTCACAACCCAAATGATAAAAAGAGCCATTTTGTCCTTTCAACAAAAATCAAACCACCTTGGGAGCCACAACATTTAATGCCCAGTATGTCAGTGTGTGCTGATGTCCTAGTATAGGCTAAAAATTATGAAGGAAAACACAGACTCTCTTTGCTCTGTTTTAAGCTTTAGCTCAGCTATAGCCGCTTTTCTCACCTTTCCATCAGGAAACTTTTCCTCAGAAATACAGTAGCTTATTGTAAAATGTCTCTCATCGTTCAGCTGTTACGAGGCTGAAGTCGCTTCTCGTTCGCCAGCTTCTCGTTCAAATTTTCCCGTTCCACCTTAAATTCTGCCTGAGATGCCGAATGTAGTTGCTGCACCATTTAAGGTGGAATGGAGAAATTCGAAAGAGAAGCGACTTCATCTTCGCAACTTTATGGTTTCGCAGTCTCTTGTCACAGGTGTAACGTTCCAGGAAACCAACTGCTGCTTGTAAATGCCAACAAGTCCATTCATCTTCAAATGTTCGTCTTAAATATCTTTGCCTTTTCATAGCTACTAGTCTGCACGCCATATGTCAGTCATTGAGAACCAGTGCTTTCTTGCTATGCTGCACACTTTGAAGCCGAGATTCAACGTTCAGTCTCGAATATACTTTACTGACACAGTGACCACTGACTCACTATAATGAGACCAAAACTGGAGTTATAAAATCACTGAATTAAACGGGCAGGACAGCAGTAACGTGTTGCGTGGACATTGACTACTTACTTCAAAGGAACAGCGCATTTTATTGCAGATTAGTGGCAGTAGCATCTCAAATGAGTAGTAAATGAGAGCCTTCTAGATCACTTCCATTTGATTTATTAATGAAAGATATTCAAAGTAAATTCATTATTGATCATTCCAAATACTTTGCTTTAAAACTACACCGTCACCCACTCCTACGCCCACTCCCAATATATATATATATATATATATATATATATATATATATATATATATATATATATATATATATATGCTGTCGGAACAAAACCTTGCATCTCCATTTTTGTCATTTTTCAGTTTTTCACATAATTTGAAAAGATCTGTTGTTTGTAAATTTCATGAAGAATGAACTAAAAGAAACAACCAAAAATGACTTGGAAAAAATTCTAGTTCCATTGACATGCTTTAAAAGTAAAGTGTTTTCCTTCTCCTGTAAAGTTACTATTTTAGAGATATGATTTATTTGTTCCTGTAACAGTGATGTGTACGTCATATAAATATATATATACACACACACACACACACACACACACACACACACACACACACACACACACACACACACAGATACCCATTGACACATAGATAGGTGTCCAGTGTCCCTGGCCAAGACTAAATCACTGGCATAAGCATTTCTGTCCACCTCTGTCCACCACCCTGGAAAAGCCTGACCTTACTGAAAGCTTTCTAATGACAAGCAGAATCAGAGTCGCCCCCTTGTGGCTCCAGAAAAACATTGTTGTCTCAGTCAATCAAGTGCTGCAAAAATGTAATAAAAAAATCAGCAGCTCTTCAAAGTCGTAGTGTGAGTCTTAGTTTAACTTTTGCTAAAATTAGTTGAATTTAAAACATACTTTTTCATTTCTTACTCAGATTATAGTGTCATTAGAGCTTAACAGTCTTTGGAATAAACGACTGCACAGAGCAAGTTTAGTAATAGTGGAGACTGCAACTACAAGATTCTGCCCCTTCTTCAGAAGTGTGCAGAGGCATTTCTATATCTTCTGTTTTGAAGGTAAAGGTGAAAATGTGTATCTGAGTGCAGCTAAAAAATAGACAAATATAAAAATTGTGCAAAAAGGGCAGAAATAAAACCTGTAGGAACTGTTTGCTGCTGCAAATTGGTTACTGTTTTAAACTTCAAACCTGACCACAATTACTTTCCACAGTTGTTGGCCACAATCATGTTTACAATAGTGAGAAAGTGCACAAGGTGAAAGTAGAAAACATATTAAGAAAAGTCAGTGATTTTACAAAAAACAAAATTTTCTAACTTCTGATCAGTGCTATCGCATCTTTAGAGGGCAACGGCGAGTAATGTCTGTTTACTTTATGTCTGTTAATAATGGCTTTAGAGGGCGATGGAGACTAACATTTATTTATTTGATGTGTGTTAATAACGCCTTTATAGGGCGACAGTGAGTAACGTTTGTTTATTTGGTGTCTGTTAATAACGCCTTTAGAGGGCGACGGTGAGTAACGTTTGTTTATTTGATGTGTGTTAATAATGCCTTTAGAGGGCGACGGTGAGTAACGTTTGTTTATTTGATGTGTGTTAATAACGCCTTTAGAGGGCGACGGCTAGTAACGTTTGTTTATTTGATGTGTTAATAATGCCTTTAGAGGGCGACGGTGAGTAACGTTTGTTTATTTGATGTGTGTTAATAACGCCTTTAGAGGGCGACGGTGAGTAACGTTTGTTTATTTGATGTGTGTTAATAACGCCTTTAGAGGGCGACGGTGAGTAACCTTTGTTTATTTGATGTGTGTTAATAACGCCTTTAGAGGGCGACGGTGAGTAACGTTTGTTTATTTGATGTGTGTTAATAACGCTTTTAGAGGGCGACGGTGAGTAACCTTTGTTTATTTGATGTGTGTCAATAACGCCTTTAGAGGGCGACGGTGAGTAACGTTTGTGTATGTGATGTGTGTTAATAACGCCTTTAGAGGGCGACGGTGAGTAACGTTTGTTTATTTGATGTGTGTTAATAATGCCTTTAGAGGGCGACAGTGAGTAACGTTTGTTTATTTGATGTGTGTTGATAACGCCTTTATAGGGCGACAGTGAGTAACGTTTGTTTATTTGATGTGTGTTAATAACGCCTTTATAGGGCGACAGTGAGTAACGTTTGTTTATTTGATGTGTGTTGATAACGCCTTTAGAGGGCGACAGTTAGTAACGTTTGTTTATTTGATGTGTGTTGATAACGCCTTTAGAGGGCGACAGTGAGTAACGTTTGTGTATGTGATGTGTGTTAATAACGCCTTTAGAGGGCGACGGTGAGTAACGTTTGTTTATTTGATGTGTGTTGATAACGCCTTTATAGGGCGACAGTGAGTAACGTTTGTTTATTTGGTGTCTGTTAATAACGCCTTTAGAGGGCGACGGTGAGTAACGTTTGTGTATGTGATGTGTGTTAATAACGCCTTTAGAGGGCGACGGTGAGTAACGTTTGTTTATTTGATGTGTGTTAATAACGCCTTTATAGGGCGACAGTGAGTAACGTTTGTTTATTTGATGTGTGTTAATAACGCCTTTAGAGGGCGACGGTGAGTAACGTTTGTTTATTTGATGTGTGTTAATAACGCCTTTATAGGGCGACAGTGAGTAACGTTTGTTTATGTGATGTGTGTTAATAACGCCTTTAGAGGGCGACGGTGAGTAACGTTTGTTTATTTGATGTGTGTTAATAACGCCTTTATAGGGCGACAGTGAGTAACGTTTGTTTATTTGATGTGTGTTAATAACGCCTTTATAGGGCGACAGTGAGTAACGTTTGTTTATTTGATGTGTGTTAATAACGCCTTTATAGGGCGACAGTGAGTAACGTTTGTTTATTTGATGTGTGTTAATAACGCCTTTATAGGGCGACAGTGAGTAACGTTTGTTTATTTGATGTGTGTTGATAACGCCTTTAGAGGGCGACAGTGAGTAACGTTTGTTTATTTGATGTGTGTTAATAACGCCTTTAGAGGGCGACAGTGAGTAACGTTTGTGTATGTGATGTGTGTTAATAACGCCTTTAGAGGGCGACGGTGAGTAACGTTTGTTTATTTGATGTGTGTTAATAACGCCTTTATAGGGCGACAGTGAGTAACGTTTGTTTATTTGATGTGTGTTAATAACGCTTTTAGAGGGCGACGGTGAGTAACCTTTGTTTATTTGATGTGTGTCAATAACGCCTTTAGAGGGCGACGGTGAGTAACGTTTGTGTATGTGATGTGTGTTAATAACGCCTTTAGAGGGCGACGGTGAGTAACGTTTGTTTATTTGATGTGTGTTAATAATGCCTTTAGAGGGCGACAGTGAGTAACGTTTGTTTATTTGATGTGTGTTGATAACGCCTTTATAGGGCGACAGTGAGTAACGTTTGTTTATTTGATGTGTGTTAATAACGCCTTTATAGGGCGACAGTGAGTAACGTTTGTTTATTTGATGTGTGTTGATAACGCCTTTAGAGGGCGACAGTTAGTAACGTTTGTTTATTTGATGTGTGTTGATAACGCCTTTAGAGGGCGACAGTGAGTAACGTTTGTGTATGTGATGTGTGTTAATAACGCCTTTAGAGGGCGACGGTGAGTAACGTTTGTTTATTTGATGTGTGTTGATAACGCCTTTATAGGGCGACAGTGAGTAACGTTTGTTTATTTGGTGTCTGTTAATAACGCCTTTAGAGGGCGACGGTGAGTAACGTTTGTGTATGTGATGTGTGTTAATAACGCCTTTAGAGGGCGACGGTGAGTAACGTTTGTTTATTTGATGTGTGTTAATAACGCCTTTATAGGGCGACAGTGAGTAACGTTTGTTTATTTGATGTGTGTTAATAACGCCTTTAGAGGGCGACGGTGAGTAACGTTTGTTTATTTGATGTGTGTTAATAACGCCTTTATAGGGCGACAGTGAGTAACGTTTGTTTATGTGATGTGTGTTAATAACGCCTTTAGAGGGCGACGGTGAGTAACGTTTGTTTATTTGATGTGTGTTAATAACGCCTTTATAGGGCGACAGTGAGTAACGTTTGTTTATTTGATGTGTGTTAATAACGCCTTTATAGGGCGACAGTGAGTAACGTTTGTTTATTTGATGTGTGTTAATAACGCCTTTATAGGGCGACAGTGAGTAACGTTTGTTTATTTGATGTGTGTTAATAACGCCTTTATAGGGCGACAGTGAGTAACGTTTGTTTATTTGATGTGTGTTGATAACGCCTTTAGAGGGCGACAGTGAGTAACGTTTGTTTATTTGATGTGTGTTAATAACGCCTTTAGAGGGCGACAGTGAGTAACGTTTGTGTATGTGATGTGTGTTAATAACGCCTTTAGAGGGCGACGGTGAGTAACGTTTGTTTATTTGATGTGTGTTAATAACGCCTTTATAGGGCGACAGTGAGTAACGTTTGTTTATTTGATGTGTGTTAATAACGCCTTTAGAGGGCGACGGTGAGTAACGTTTGTTTATTTGATGTGTGTTAATAACGCCTTTATAGGGCGACAGTGAGTAACGTTTGTTTATGTGATGTGTGTTAATAACGCCTTTAGAGGGCGACGGTGAGTAACGTTTGTTTATTTGATGTGTGTTAATAACGCCTTTATAGGGCGACAGTGAGTAACGTTTGTTTATTTGATGTGTGTTAATAACGCCTTTATAGGGCGACAGTGAGTAACGTTTGTTTATTTGATGTGTGTTAATAACGCCTTTAGAGGGCGACGGTGAGTAACGTTTGTTTATTTGATGTGTGTTAATAACGCCTTTATAGGGCGACGGTGAGTAACGTTTGTTTATTTGATGTGTGTCAATAACGCCTTTAGAGGGCGACGGTGAGTAACGTTTGTTTATTTGATGTGTGTTGATAACGCCTTTAGAGGGCGACGGTGAGTAACGTTTGTTTATTTGATGTGTGTTGATAACGCCTTTAGAGGGCGACGGTGAGTAACGTTTGTTTATTTGATGTGTGTTAATAACGCCTTTAGAGGGCGACGGTGAGTAACGTTTGTTTATTTGATGTGTGTTGATAACGCCTTTAGAGGGCGACAGTGAGTAACGTTTGTTTATTTGATGTGTGTTAATAACGCCTTTATAGGGCGACAGTGAGTAACGTTTGTTTATTTGATGTGTGTTAATAACGCCTTTAGAGGGCGACGGTGAGTAACGTTTGTTTATTTGATGTGTGTTGATAACGCCTTTAGAGGGCGACAGTTAGTAACGTTTGTTTATTTGATGTGTGTTGATAACGCCTTTAGAGGGCGACGGTGAGTAACGTTTGTTTATTTGATGTGTGTCAATAACGCCTTTAGAGGGCGACGGTGAGTAACGTTTGTTTATTTGATGTGTGTTGATAACGCCTTTAGAGGGCGACGGTGAGTAACGTTTGTTTATTTGATGTGTGTTGATAACGCCTTTAGAGGGCGGCAGTGAGTAACGTTTGTTTATTTGATGTGTGTTAATAACGCCTTTAGAGGGCGACGGTGAGTAACGTTTGTTTATTTGATGTGTGTTGATAACGCCTTTAGAGGGCGACAGTGAGTAACGTTTGTTTATTTGATGTGTGTTAATAACGCCTTTAGAGGGCGACAGTGAGTAACGTTTGTTTATTTGATGTGTGTTAATAACGCCTTTAGAGGGCGACGGTGAGTAACGTTTGTTTATTTGATGTGTGTTGATAACGCCTTTAGAGGTCGACGGTGAGAATAGAAAGCAGTGATTAGTCAATCTTGTTTGGCCTGTATTAAATTAAAAACAATACAAATACACAATATTTCATGCTTTAACTTATGAACTTTGTTTTTTTGTAAATATATGCTGATTCTAAATTTGATGTCTGCAACACGTTCCAAAAAAGTTGGGAAAGGAGTAGGTTTAATTTGGGCTAACACTCCTTTTAACAGTATTTAATAAACGTCTGGGTACTGAAGACGTGAAGTATGATGTATGTATGTATGAACACTGAGCAGTCCATCTGCTTCTCTGCATAGTTTGTTAGCCCCCCTTTTACCCTGTTCTTCAGCGGTCAGGACCCCGTGGATCCTCACAGAGCAGGTACTATTTGGGTGATGGGTCTTTCTCAGCACCGCACTAACACTGACGTGGTGGTGGTGGGTTAGTGTGTGTTGCGCTGGAACAAGTGGATCAGACACAGCAGTTCTGAGTTTTTAAACACCTCAGTGTCACTGCTGGACTGAGAATAGTCCACCAACCAAAAATATCCAGCCTGTGGGCAGCGTCCTGTAAGCACTGATGAAGGACTAGAGGATGACCAACACAAACTGTGCAGCAGCAGATGAGCTATCGTCTCTGACTTTACATCTACAAGGTGGACCAACAAAGTAGGAGTGTCTAATAGAGTGGACAGTTCACTCATTCAGGCCATTCATATCAGTACAACACTGACCACTGAAGAACAGGGTAAAAGGTGGCTAACAAAGTATCAGAGAAACAGATGGACTACAGTCTGTAACTGTAGAACTACAGAGTGCACCTATAGAGTAAGTGGAGCTGATAAAATGGACAGTGAGCGTAGAAACAAGGAGGTGGAAATAATGTTATGCCTGATCGGTGTATATAAATATACAGTGGGGGAAAAAGTATTTAGTCAGTAACCAATTGTGCAAGTTCTCCCACTTAAAAAGATGAGAGAGGCCTGTAATTGACATCATAGGTAGACCTCAACTATGAGAGACAAAATGAGGAAAAAAAATTCAGAATATCACATTGTCTGATTTTTAAAGAATTTATTTGCAAATAATGGTGGAAAATAAGTATTTGGTCACCTACAAACAAGCAAGATTTCTGGCTGTCACAGACCTGTAACTTCGTCTTTAAGAGGCTCTTCTGTCCTCCAGTCATTACCTGTATTAATGGCACCTGTTTGACCTTGTTATCTGTATAAAAGACACCTGCCCACAGCCTCAAACAGTCAGACTCCAAACTTAACCATGGTCAAGACCAAAGAGCTGTTGAAGGACACCAGAAACAAGATTGTAGACCTGCACCAGGCTGGGAAGACTGAATCTGCAATAGGCAAGTAGCTTGGTGTGAAGAAATCTACTGTGGGAGCAATAATCAGAAAATGGAAGACGTAAAAGACCACTGCTAATCTCCCTCGATCAGGGGCTCCACACAAGATCTCAGCCCGTGGGGTCAAAATGATCACAAGAACGGTGAGCAGAAATCCCAGAACCACACGGGGGCACCTAGTGAATGACCTGCAGAAAGCTGGGATCAACGTTACAGAGGCTACTGTCAATAACACACTACGCCGCCAGGGACTCAGATCTTTCAGTGCCAGACGTGTCCCCCTGCTTAAGCCAGTACATGTCCGGGCATGTCTGAGGTTTGCTAGAGAGCATTTGGATGTTCCGGAAGAGGATTGGGAGAATGTCATGTGGTCAGATGAAACCTGTTTAGTAGAACTGTTTGGTACAAACACAACTCATCGTGTTTGGAGGGGAGTGAATGCTGAGTTGCATCCAAAGAACACCATACCAACTGTGAAGCATGGGGGTGGCAACATCATGCTTTGGGGCGGTTTCTCTGCAAAGGGACCAGGACGACTGGTCCGTGTACATGAAAGAATGAATAGGGCCATGAATTGTGAGATTTTGAGTGCAAACCTCCTTCCATCAGCAAGGGCACTGAAGATGAAACGTGGCTGGGTCTTTCAGCATGACAATGATCCCAAGCACACTGCCAGGGCAACAAAGGAGTGGCTTCGTAAGAAGCATTTCAAGGTCCTGGAGTGGCCTAGCCAGTCTCCAGATCTCAACCCCATAGAAAACCTTTGGAGGGAGTTGAAAGTCCGTATTGCCTGCCGACAGCCCCAAAATATCACTGCTCTAGAGGAGGAATGGGCCAACATACCAGCAGCGGTGTGTGCCAACCTTGTAAAGACTTACAGAAAATGTTTGACCTCTGTCATTGCCAACAAAGGATATATAACAAAGTATTGAGATGAACTTTTGTTATTGACCAAATACTTATTTTCCACCATTATTTGCAAATAAATTCTTTAAAAATCAGACAATGTGATTTTCTGATTTTTTTTTCCTCATTTTGTCTCACATAGTTGAGATCTACCTATGATGTCAATTACAGGCCTCTCTCATCTTTGTAAGTGGGAGAACTTGCACAATTGGTGACTGACTAAATACTTTTTTCCGCCACTGTAGGTCTTATTATAATTGCATATATTTAGCAATTTGACCATTTTAGGCTCATATTTGATGCAAAAAAACAACAAAAGACAATTATTAATATGACATTTAATTATCAGCATAAATCATAGCAGTTATTTCTGTCCTGAACTCAGAGAATAAATCTACTGTAATGACACACATTCACCACTGAGTGGCAGCACACACACACACACACACACACACACACACACACACACACACACACACACACAAGTGGGCTGACATGTTGATCTTAATGCACTCTGTGTGGCCTGAGCTGCTTTAGCTCCTGATTGGCTAGAGAGGGTTAGAATCCCGTATAATTAAAATTTCATCCACCTCTTTAAATCAGGCCTGCCCTCCAGAGAGCCCACATGGGAGAGAGAGAGAGAGAGAGAGAGATGAAAAAGGGAGCAGTAGAAGAGAGAGCAGAGAGACAGAAAGGAAGATAGGGAGGGAAGAGAGAAAGTGAGAGACAAGAAGGGGGACAGAAGAGGTAGACCTTGGAGAGGGAGCAGAGAGGGATAAACAGAGAAAAACAAAGAAAGAAATTGGAAGAGACAGGCATAGAGAGTATGAGAGAGCAAGAGAGAGTGAGAAAGAGAGAGCGGATAGAGAGAGAGAGAGAGAGAGGGAGAGAGAGGGAGACAGAATCACCCAGACAGCCAAAAGCCTAACCCTAGTGAAAGTGAGCAGCTGTGTTGTTGCTTGTCTCTGTCAGGTCTCCTTCATTCGGCTCTGATTAAAACAATAACACACTCGTGGGTTTTCAGCCTTAAGCATGTATTAATTACTCATCTCACTGTGTTTCTCAATCTGTGTTATAGTGAATGGAGGCGCTGATGGAGCTGCGTCAGTGTGAGTGGGCACAGCTCGGCGTCAAGGCCACACACAGCCAATTCTGTGAAAATCAATAACATCTTGCTTTTCTGGAAAGTCTTCCAGTGAAAGCTGCGGCGCACAGTGCTCTAAACAAGAGCACGAGAACGAGGATGAGTATGAAGGAAAGTTTAGGGACCATGTCACCATGACTGAGCATATACAGGCATATGCAAAAGTTTGGGCGCCCCAGGTGACATGTTTTGTTGATTTTCTGAGTGAAAATAGGTGAACCCATCCTCCACAGAGAGCACACCTCTGCACACGTTAAAGCACACTGGGCCTCATTCACCAACATCCTAAGTTTGTTCTTAAAGGTGATCTTGAGTAAGGTCCTAAGAAAAGGCCTACGTCAGATTCATGACGTGTTCTCACCTTTGTGCTCTAGAATCAGAATCGTTGGGAAAACTGCGTAAGTGGGTTTTAAGAAGAGATCGATTGATGAATAAGGCCCACTTTTTTGCTGCATTTAACATATTGGGGGAAAAAAATAAAAGCAAATTTTACATTTTTTTATATTTATATTATATTTGTTTGAACCTCAGCAAATGAGTAGAACTTGTGTCTTCTATGACATTAAAGTTTTAGCCCCCTGTAGAGGATTTTCTCATTTAATTGCAGTTAGGAAAGCAGCAAAGCATGTAATTTATTCATATTTATGCACATGACTGTGCACATTTCCATAAAAATATGTATTTTGATATATTGTGTCATGTAGTCTTCTCACAGTGGAAGGATGGGCAGAAGCACCTGTGGATGTTGTCAGATCTGAAGCAGCTCGATGTTCTCTCTCAAAGATGGAAGCTTTTATTGCTGTTTATCTGATGGGGGCAGTTCTGGTGTCTACCAGCTCTTCCAGGTGGTTGTTTATAAATCTTTCTCTGTAGCTCCAGTTTTGGAAACTCCTGCTTTTTTCACTTATTTTCCATCTACTTTCTCCTTCTTTATGCAGTCTTATATCTATAATCTTATTCTTAATCTTATATCTTCTCAGCACTACTTTCTCAATACAAATAACTGGGTGGTCTCTGACTTTTACACAGCACTGAACATCATCAGAAGGGTAGTTTTCTAGTCTGGCCAGAGTGACCCTTTGACTGAAGTGAACTGGGCTAATAAGGAAGATCCACCTTTTAGAGGTCAAGCGCAATTCAACTTTATGTAGTAAGTCTAGACGTCATGCAGGTTCTACAACAATCAACACCGTAAAGGTAAAGTGCTTATGTCTGTCCGTAGAGCCGTACGTCTGTCCTGCTCCTCCCCCAGTACACACAGACACACACACGGAAATGGACACTTCCTCATTCAGTGCAGTGGTGCACTCATCCATGAAGCAGCACGGCCGGCACAGGGAAGACTCCACTGATCAATATTACACTCCTCTTCTTCAAATGGAGCTGTTTTCCTCCTCAGCCCACGCCACTGAGCCCCCCAGTCTGCCGTCACGATCCATATAGAGCAGAAAGGCATGATGGAGAGAGAGAGAGATGATTCAATAGGACAGCTTGCATCTTTCAAAGTGCAAGTTAATAATAAAATAACTTTGTTAATATTGTAATTAAAGGGCTATTTCATCAGGTTTTCTAAATTTCTGGATAATTCAGTTGTTAACGCTCTACTGCACCGTGTTGCCATATGGCAACAATTGCTTTATCTTAATTTTACTAAAAAGCAGTAATGTAAAATCTGCGTTTTCTTATTTAATTGTGGGAAAAGGGTGTTTTACTTTAAAAGGACAAATACTTTATGACATCACATAACCAGGTATTTTTATTATGATCAAATATCGATTGAAATTGTATTCACTACCAATATTTGTAAACAGTGGATCGTACATTTCACTAAGTATAAGTTGGAGTTGTTTGTTCTTGTTTTCAATAAAAGGATAAAAGGATGTTTTTAGAGAAAAAAATATGGTACTTTTTAAAAATGATTTTATGATGCTTTGGTATGATTCCACATTGTTGCCAAATGGCAGCAATTTACCAAGCAACCCACTGAATTTATAGAAATAAATATTCTTTATTGTTCAAAAAGTTCTGTTATTTAAGCAATTTCAAGTAATAATTTATGCAGCAGATGGTTAGGATTAGTCATTCAGTGTGGTTTGGTGTGAAATGCTGTTGTAGAGAAATCTATTGAGTCAGAATTGTTCACAGTGGTGGTGATAGGAACCAGATGTCCACCTCCAAAAGCTCACAGAAAGTGATTACATGAAATGGTTATCAGTACACAGCCTGACGCCCGAGACACTGTTTTACCACCAACCTTTTTTCAGATTAACCACTATTTTATATGATCAACATTACATTTCAAAGCTCAGAAGATAAGTATAGGTTCAGTGGTGGTTTTGTATAGTAAATAAAATGTCTATATTAGTGTTCACCACTGTCACCACCACTGTAAAGAAATGTCTGCAATCAACCATTTCGCACCAAATCACTCAGAATGACTATTTCCATTGCAACAGCTGAACTTTGCTGGAATTTTGAAAACTTGGTGGGCTCCCCCTTTAGCTCTATGACTGCTGTTATGTCTACTGAATACATCTAGCCATAAACATGGCAAAGAGCAAAGAGAGAGAGGAGGGGAGAGAGAGAGATGAGCTGTCTGTTAGACATAACAATAGAAGAGTTTGCAGCTCGCATCTTTCAAAGTGTAAGTGTATCCTTTAAAGTGACAGTGCTAACCTTGCTGCTGCTGAATAAAAGTCCATTTAGGTCTGCGCACAACTGCCACTTTTGTGGTGTCACCATTTTAACGTGTCATTAGATATGTACTTTTGTTGCATCAACTTTCTCCTTTAAGTGGCCTAAGGAGAGATAATGGCCCAAACTGAGGTGCTACTTTATAATTCGAGCTGGTTGTGAAATCACCTTCATCTGTTCTACAACCAGACATGACATTTAAGAACCTGTTCCCTTTTTTCCACTGCAACCGGATCGAGAGGTTTAAGGTGTGGTGAAGCACAAACAACATTTAAATGACACAGTATCACAGCATGAGAGGGCATCTGCATCAACAGCAGCCCCAGTCAGGCAGGATTAGTTTTAGTGGGGAGGTGCTTTAAAGGGACATGCCAGGCTAAAAGTAGCATTTAATATGTTATTTGTTCTGTTGTGTAATATCTGACACTGCACCCTTCAGCCACATCAGTTTGACTGGAGTAGGAGTTTGAATTCTTTTGTCCATCGATGTTTTCTCACTACACTTCCCAGCATGCACTACGCCAGGAGTCGGCAACCCAAATGTTAAGAAGAGCCTTTTTGGCCTTTCAACAAAAATCAAACCACCTTGGGAGCCACAACATTTTATGTCTATTTTACCATTTTGGCTGTAAATATGTCTTAGTGCGTGCTAAAGTGCTAGTACAGGCTAAAAACATGATATAAACAAAAACACAGACTTACTTGCTCTGATTTAGCTCAGCTCCAGCTGCTTTTCTCGCATCTCCAGCAGGAAACTTTTCCTCAAAACTAGAACAGTTTCTTGTAAAAAGTCTAAACGTTCGATTTTTACGAGGCTGAAGTCACTTTTTGTTCAAATTTTGTCAGACATAGTGCCAGACATAACTGCTGTTCAAACGAGAAGATGGCAAATGAGAAGCTTTAGTTGTTTGACTTTTTAGTGTTTGACACTTTCTCGTTGCAGATTAAGCGTTTCAGGAAACCAGCTGGAGTGATAATAAACACAAATCAGTCCATTCGTCTCCAAATGATCAGTGTTCGTCTTAAATCTTTCTCTTTGCCATTTCATTAGCTATGAGCTAGGTGAGCTTGTTGTCTGGGTTGCTATGGTGACCAGCAGTCTACCCTGATCTTCGGGGTTAAAGGGTGAATCAGCAGTTCTACATTAACTCCAGTGTTTAAGACCATTTACTGTTAAACGGTGTTGAACGATCAGCAGAGCTTTATTTTACTGTAAAGGAGGATTATTTTATTTTTACCTGATATCTAATTCTGCGGAGCCACAACCGGGCAGTAAAAGAGCTGCATGTTGCCGACCCATGGACTATGCGAATATGTCATACAACCTTAGGAGTACCTTCTTTTGCCAGCTGGTGAGCAAATAAATTTTAATCAGCCCACCCTTGTATCCACAAGAAAGAGCTCTTAAAATAATGACTATTGTGATACCACTAGTTGAGGTGAGCAGACAATTTTACAATATGTAGTGATAGTGACTTTTTTCTTTTGTATTTTGCAGAACCTGGAGCTCCTTCTGTAACAGTAATCCGGTTCAAATCAACCTCATGGTACTGTATGCTAATCAATAACACTGTGTTGTTATTGTTATTGAGTGTTACGCTCAACACAGTAAAAATAAACCAGCCAAGTAACTTTTTTCTCCAGAAACAGCCACACAGGATGAGGATGCCACACAACAGCATCCTTAATCACAAAAGGTATCATAGACTACACTGAATATACTCCTCTATAAAGGGCCCGCTGGCATTTTTTACAATCTGACCACTGCCTGTCCTACAGACAAGGATTAAAACCCGCTTAAGTGGACGATTTGTCCAGCAGCAGGCCCGGGCAGAGCTTTCACCAGGGCCTTCCCGTGCTCCCCCCTTCTCCTGCACTTTACTCATCTCTCCTATTGATTTTTTCCTTTCGCTTTTCTTTTTTCCCTCCTCCTCCTCTCTGGAGGGGATGAAACGTCTCAATTCTGGTCAAGGTCTAAAGAATGGGAGGAGGGGGGGCCTGGAGATGGTGAGAAAGCCATGATTAGTGAGGGCTCCAGTCCCTGCTCACCCCTGACCTTGATCTTGACCCCTGGAGTGACCCCAAAGGTCAGAGGCTGTGTGAACATGTCAGAGGGTCAGTTCACTGCGGCTGGGTGAGGAGTGTATTGCGTTAGCCAGAGCACACGGCCTGAGTGACGGGATCAAAGCCGTGCCGAACTTTATCTGGGGTTATATTAGTGCAACACGCCTCCAGCTATTTTACAGAACGCAACGTTTCGGCTTTGGTTTCAAATTACCTGCAGCTAAATTCACAATAAAAGCGTTTAAAGGTCAGAAAGCAATTATGTTAGTAAATCTTTACACACATAATGACATAATAGCAACATGAGAACAAGTCTTTATATTCTGAGGCTTCACTACTTGCATTTAAACTTTATATAATAGAAATAAAATAAAACCCACTATAATACTTGTATAGTACTAAGATATAGAATGTAATATTTGTTATATTATTATTTCCCTATGCATATTTATGTATATAGTAAAAAAATCTATCTATCTATCTATCTATCTATCTATCTATCTATCTATCTATCTATCTATCTATCTATCTTATATTTAGCTACACACACACAAACACACAGATATATATTTACATGAGTGCATGTTTTAATGTTTGTAAATATATCAATGTAATTTTGAAAAATAAACTTATATTTACTTATATTGTCTCTATATATGTATTATATATGTCTGCTGAGGAATTATATATACATATAATATACTGTATGTATATTTTTCATTGTTTGGGATTTTGGTGCTGAGCTGATGCACATATGCTAAATACATTTACATATATTTACATACATTTTCAATATTGCTGGTGTCTGAAGTAAACCTAGTGTCTTTATTTTTGTTATTTTTCACTTTTTGACATAATTTGAAAGTGTCTGTTTCCCTTTACATTATGTGTAAATTTCATGATGGATGGACCAAAAGAAACAGCCCAAAATGACTTGGTAAAAATTCTGGTTCCATTGACTTCCATTAAAGGTAAAATAGGTTTTTTTTCCATTTTGGGCATACAAGGTGAAATCGTGAAAGTTTTCAGTGGCTTTTGTTCGGCCTGTATGTCCTCACAGCCGAGCCGAACTCCATTTGTCACGTTTTTGCGATTGCGCTGTACGTTCCATGTTCCATTTTCTATATGCAGTCAGGTCTATCCTCAGTGTGGAATGATGAGGATCTCTGAGTCCTGGAGGAAGGATCAAAAGGCCACAGATTTCTGGAATGGATGAGGCGGTGGTGGGGGTGGTGTTTGTCTGACTGGAGAGCGAGGCGGCTGCTCATCACCAGCGGACTGCAGTAAATGTCAACGACCCAGTCGAACAAGATAGATCTGCTTCTTTTCTTCCTTGGCTGCCGTTCTCACAGGGTGTGCTTTCTTTCATCATCACCATGGAGGACACTTCCCATCCTTTCCCAGACATTAGCTCAGAGTGTTTTTGGGGGTTTTGGTTGCATCTGGAACGTGGAAAGTTTTGGGGTGTGCCATCCTGTGCGACAGTGTGATTTTTTTGTGAAAAAATATTAATCTGTTAGCGTTAATAAAGTTAATAAGCTCATGTTTCCTGAGCGCTGCTACTCTACAGCCTACGCTGCATTTCTCGGCTGCTACGCCACAGAAGGCAAAGTGAAGGACCCTTCGTAGACAGCCTAGAAATGCAGCCTTCATTCTGAGTGATTCTGAGGGCTCAACTGATATATACTTCCGAGCCTTGAATTGGTCTTCGTGAAATTATAAAGTGTAAAATCTCTGATTAATTAAAGCATTCGTCCATATATCACTTATCGGCTATATATATTTTATTTAGAAGTATTTGTATGTAAGTAGGTTATCGTACTACACAAGAACATCTCCTCCATTTCTGTGAAGAAATGAAAAAGCAACAAACACAATGGAAAAGGCTCCATTTTCTCTCACGAGTTTTGTGCCGCTCTGATGACATCACCACGCAGCCTCGTTTGGACTACTCCATCTGGGTGACCAGTAGACTACTAAGGAGAGGTCTTCATAGGACAGTCCTACCGAGAACCCGGAGCCTCAGCTTTGGAACCCAGCTTATATTTAAGTGACAAAACACAAGAGTGTCGTACCGTGAATAGCATCCCGGCTGTGATTTGGCCGCAAGCAGGAGCCGAAGATGGGTTTTGTAGGCCATCACAGCTGGAAAGTTATTCACTCAACACATGACCTGGAGTGTTCTTTTGCTTTTGCCTAACAGTTCTATGAAAGCAAATAAAGGCTTGAACATTTGCGTAAATACTGGCGAATGCTTCCGCTGCTAAGACTATTACCCTTTTGCTGCAGGAATAGAGCCATTGAACAGTGGCAATATCAGGTTCAGCTCAGCTTTTTCATTGTTTGCCAGATAAAGCACAATGTGGTTTTGGTCCAGTCAGTGTGTAAAGCATTTCACAGCCCATCTTGCTTGCTGAACTGCATTCTGTTCACTTGGCTAACTCCACTTTATACCGCTGTCACAGCTGCTAAACGAAAAGCTCACTTTTGACAGGGTTGGAGTTTGATGTAATCCTGCTGTCCCACTCGATTTCAGAATCTGACCAGGTCAAATATCCTCTTACAGAAAATGTAATGGGAACATTTTCTGTTTTTGTCTGTGTTAAAGTGGAAAAGTAGTACCGTTTAGGCAGCATAAAGCCAGTTGTTGCTTAGCAACGAGTGCTTCGATTGTGTCAGTGAAATAAACTGTTGTGCAACAAAACAACGTGACAGAACTTTTGCAGTTTTCTTCTCTTAACACAGGGGTCGGAAACATGCAGCTCCTTCACTGCCCTGTTGCGGCTCCACAGCAGCCATTAGATTGTAGGTAAAAATAAAATAATCCTCCTCTGCAGTAAAATAAACCTCTGATCGCTCAGCACAGTTTAAGCTATAAATGATCTTAAACGCTGGAGTTAATGTAGCCGAAGTTTGGCACATAAACTGCTGGTCACAAGAAGCTGGCAAATATGAAGCGACTTCAGCCTCGTAAAAAGTTGAACGCCGCAGAAAAGTTTCCTGCCAGAGATGTGAGAAAAGCCACTATAGCTGAGCTAAAGCTTGAAGCAGAGCAAAGCAAGTCTGAGTTTTTGTTTATATTATGCTTTTTCATCCTGTACTAGTACATTAGCCAATACTGAGACATATTCACAGCCATGATGGAAAAGCAGATATAAAATGTTGTGGCTCCTGAGGTGGTTTGATTTTTGTTGAAAGGGAAAAAATGGCTCTTGTTAACATTTGGGTTGCCGATCCCCGTCTTAACATCACACTGAATGGACTCTTACTCAGTATCATAAAGACTATCAGACAGAGAGCCCATTTCCAGCAAAGAAACCTACAATTTACTTCACTTTAACGCATCTTGAAGTGTTTCTGAAGTGCCCATACCATACGCCTCACGTTGCAACTGTCAGGTCTTTGATACTGATGATTAAAGAGCCCATGTCATCGAAAAAAGCAAACTTTCCTGTGTTTTTCATCTAAATGGGTGATACAGTATGCACATCTTTCAAAACATACCCTTCATTCCCCGGTCCGTATCGGCCATGTGTGAAAACAGCAACACAATTTTTTGATCTCGTTGTATTTGTGATGTCACAAAAAAACACACACACACACACATACACACACACACACACACACACACACACACACACACACACACACACATTTGCATATATCCATCAAGTCTACAGCAGTTCAGCCCCACCCACTCAAGCTGAAGTTATAAGGACTGTTTCAGCCTGGACCGCCTTTTAAATGAGGCCCGATACAGAGCAGCCAATCAGAACAGAGAATATTTAAATATAGTTGTTTGCAACAGTTTGGGTGCCCCAGTCAAGTCATATTTTGTTGAAGTGAAAATAAGTGCAGTGATTATTTGCTGAATTTAACGTAAGACATAAAATGCAGCCTGAGTTACAGACTGTAGTCCATCTGTTTCTCTGATACTTTTCTACCCTGTTCTTCAGTGGTCAGGACCCCCAAGGACCCTCACTGAGCCTGTACTATTTGGGTGGTGGATCATTCTCAGCACTGGAGTAACACTGATGTGGTGGTGCTGGTGGTGTGTTGGTGTGTGTTGTGCTGGTACGAGTGGATCAGACACAGCAGCTCTACTAACGTAGTAGTATGTTGTTTAGGACACAGCCCTAGTTTATTGAACTAATTCTTCATTAAAAGAAATCAGGTGCTGCCGTAGAAATGAAACAGTGAAACATCAGTGTCTGGGCTGAGGAGAAGATGACCCACAGCTGCATACTTCTAACCACGATAGCACTGACTTTCTGATTTTACAGGCATATAAAAGATAAACATTTAAGAAACTCTGTTCTTCTGTGCAGCACTGTCTGTGCTCGTGGCTGTGTATATCTCATGCATCAGCAGAGCGAGGCCACCCAGTTGCTCCACATGTCCAGACCGTCACCAGCTTGATGCCGCTGTCGCTGAAGATCAGGCTGTTCTGACATGAGCGCCCACAAACACTTATGCAGCTCGCTGTTAAGATCAGGACGACATGCAAATAGGAGCGTGTCTGTGGAGATAAAGCTGGCAGGGTTTTGGCTCATACTCGTTTTTCTGGTACTGCTCAAAGGTCCTCCCTTTCCCTGAACCACACATAAACAGACTTAATAGGCACACAAATAGTCTGAAATTATAATAATTATATCAGTAATCGCTTTAATTGCACTCATTTACAGCTCAATTCTTTTACTTCTATGCTTTCTGCTGTCAGTCAAAACTACAAAATATATCAAAAGAAAAGAACTGAAAACAGTCTGTCTTTGAAGGGGAACTCCACTCATTTTTCAAGATAAGTTGTGGCCATGACTTAGTGAGGCATGTGAATGAGATCCTAAAATGTGGCCACGACTTAGTAAGGCATGGGAACGAGATCCTAATGCGTGGCCACTAATTCTTTAAGCTTGATCTTGTTTCCACACCTTACTAAGACGTGGTCACAACTTAATTATCTAATTCCCATGCCTTACTATGTTGCGGCCATGACATAATTTGTACTGACATCCTGTATAAATAAAATTAATTTGTGGCCATGACTTAGCAAAGCATGGACACAAGATAATTAAGTCATAGCCACAACTTAGTAGGACATGAGAATGAAAAAATTAACTTGTGACCATGACTAAAATAATGTGTGGACACAACTTAGTAAGGCATGTGAATGAGATCCTAAAACGTGGCCACAACTTAGTAAGGCATGGGAATGAGATCCTAATGCATGGCCACTACTTAGTAAGGCATGTTCTCATTCCCATGCCTTACTAAATCGTGGCCATAACTTAATTAGTAGTCACATCCTATACAAATCAAAATAATTTGTGGTCACAACAGTAAGGCATGGGAACAAGATAATTCTGTCATGGCCACGACTTAGTAAGGCATGGGAACGAGATCCTAATACGTGGCCGTTACTTAGTACACGATCTTGTTCGCACTAAGTCGTGGCGACAACTTAATTATCTCATTCCCATGCCATACCAAGTTGTGGCCATGCCTTAATTAGTAGTCACATCCTGTATAAATAAAATTCATTTGTGGCCATGACTTAGCAAGGCATGGGAACAAGATAATTAAATCATAGCCACGACTTAGTAAGGCGTGGGAATGAGATGGTTAACTTGTGGCCATGATTAATAAGGCGTGCGAATGAGATGGTTAATTTGTGACCATGACTAAGTAAGGCGTGGGAATGAGATCGCAATGTGTGGCCCTGACAACACAGCTTTTATAATCGCTCATGATTCACGACGTTCAAACTCATTTATTAAAACTCAAAAACTTTTTTTCACATTCCGGTACAAAGTGACCGGTCAAATATGACCGGTCAAAATAACCCACAGAACTCTGTTGTATCAGCTAAATCTTGAAATTTCATAATAAAATATATTTATAATGACTTTTTTAAATTTAAATTTTAAATGATTCAGTATTACTGTAATAAAATAATAATAATAAAAATGACTCAATATACCTAAAAGAAATCATATTAAATGTTACATACCCTGACGAGCCACTTTACTAGCTCAGTCTACCTTGTTTCTACACTCAGTGTCCATGTGATCAGCTCCACTCTAGTTCAGACCAATCAAAACACGATGTGGGAGGAGCTGGATCAGATCCAGCCGAACCCCCTGGACTTTTGCTTCTGCAGCGACGACAATCTCCGAAATTTGGAAAAATCAGTGGAATTCCCCTTTGACTTTACATTGGTCAATACCAGGGGTTTCTTTTCCTCTCTCTTTCTTTTCAGGGAGCTGGAAGTGTGTCACTGCACTGTTGTTTTCCTGTATGGGATCTCGAGAGTGGGTGCGCTTGCACAAATGGAAATCGTACGAGATAAGCGTGCTTGTGACATAATGAACAGGCTATCAGGGCTTTCAGATCTCACAAGGCCCGAGCTTGTTTTACGCAGCCAAACTCACTCTCCCCAGAGCTTTGGACAAGCCGGTTTGATGCATTTGTGGGCTGCGCTGTATCTGGCTCATTAACTAACAATGGAAGGACGGACAGAAATAGGACATGAAGCAAAGAGAAAATGGAGGAAATAAAGTGCGAGAAGACACAAGTTGTGTGGTTTATTTTTACATTGCAGTCCACTGTTGATGCCATAAAGGATAAATACTCACTATTAGAACATAAAAGGCTCTGAAAAGGAGTGAAATCTAATTTTGTATCATAAAAGCTTGGCACCGAAAGCCCCCACACTCGTTAGTCAGGATTAAACAGAGCCACAGGGTTTCCACTGAATCAACTGGAAAATGTAATAAGCACCAGTTGACAGTCTGCCTAGAAATACGAACAGAGCGCCATTAGAAGTTATATGGTGAGTATTAAACTTTGCTGCGTCTGTAAACGCGTTATGATGGACCCTTGAAGGCTGCGTGGCTTGATGGACGTGCAGAAGGAACAGCTCCATTTTTAGCTCTGAGTGCAGCATTTGTGAAAACATCAGCTGTACATTCAAATGTAAAGTTTTCCAGCCTAAAACCAGTTTAATGAGTTACTTGTCATGTTATGCAGATCAGTTTCAGTTTCCTCAGCCGTTCCACTGAATTCACGAAATTACCTTGTTTTTTTAGATGTTCTTTCATCGGTCTTTGTCTTACTACAACACCCAGCATGCACCACACACACACACACACACACACACACACACACACACACACACACACACACACTCCTGACTGCTAGCCCAGCCAGCAACTGGCTAATAAATAGTACCAAGCTAGCACTTGTGTAACGAAACTGAAAACATCGTTATTACAACACAAAAGCAGAAGATTACGGAGCCCTGCTGGTGACATCCTGTATGAATAAAAATAATGTGTGGCCACAACTTAGTAAGGCTTGGGAACAAGATAATCATGTTGTGGCCACGACTTAGTGAGGCATGGGAATGAGAGCCTAAAGATCCTAAACCATGGGCCTGAGTTAGTAAGGACATGGAATGAGATCTTAATGCATGGCCGCTACTTCTTAAGGTTTGATCTTGTTCCCACACCTTACTAAGACGTGGTCACAACTTAATTATCTAATTCCCATGTCTTACTATGCTGTGGCCTTGACTTAATTTGTGCTGACATCCTGTACAAATAAAAATGTGTGGCCACAACTTAGTAAGGCATGGGAATGAGATCCTAATGCAATCTTGTTTCCGTGCCTTACTAATTATAATTAAGTTGCAGCCATGACTTAGTGAGGCATGGGAATGAGATCCTAAAGCTTGGCACTGAAAGCCCCCACACTCGTTAGTCAGGATTAAAACGTAGCCATGACTTAGACATGGCCAAGACTTAGTAAGGCATGGGAATGAGATCCTAATGCAATCTTGTTTCCGTGCCTTACTAAGTCATGATCATGCTTTAGGATCCCATTCCCATGCCTTACTAAGTCGTGGCCATGATTTAATTAGTAGTGAATGTATGGCCACATCTGAGTAAGACATGGGAGCAAAATCCTAATGCGTGGCTGCTACTTAGCAAGGCATGATCTTGTTCCCACGCCTTACTAAGTCGTGGCTGTGGGTTTTAATTCTCCTGAAACATTTTAAATGCACACAGACTCTTATTTTAGAAAATAAACAGAGACAAATATGACAAACAACCAAGAGAAAAAAGGACTAGGCCTAATATAAAGTGGCTTTAAAGAAACTGTTGTTGCTACATTAAAATGATTTACTACTTTACAAAGTATAACTAGAAAAATAAGTAAATTGCACTGTGAGCAGAAAATGAGCGAAAATAAGGGGAATTTTGGCTAATACTCTGCTTAACCACTGGTGGGCGGCCTGGTAAACGCTGAGCAAACCGCAAGTGGACCACCAGCTTTGCCATCAGTGGGTCAACAGTGGCCCACTATCCTCTTGCTAACAGGGAGCCTGCTTTGCTGGTATGCCAGCAAGTCCCAAGCACATCTGCCCTTACTGGTCACCAGAAAGTCTTACCTTGTAGTTCAGTAAACACTGTAACCTCACAGTTTGCTACTCTTATAACTTTGGGTCAGCAGTGGTCCTGAGATCAGAAACTGACCAATGATAAATGGGGTAGAGGGTGGCTGACATTGTGCATGACAATAGATGGGCTTATGGTAACTGTACACCTATACAGTGGGCCTGCAATATAACAGGCCTGCATATAAATTGAGTTAAGATCAAATAAAAAATACACTTCACTTTCACAAGAGCAACAAATGAACTTTTTTTCTCTTCTTTTATTAAAGCAACTCACATTCACAATTCACAGCAGTCTTCATATGCTCTGAGTAGAATAATTACATGATTTTTGAAGAGCTTTCTGTGCAAACGAGGTTAAAACGTGTGCAGGAAACTGCCTGCAGTTCTCCTCTCCGCCTGTAGGGGCGCCATAAGCTCGCTTTCGCTTTCGCGGCCAGCACTGCGATCAAACCACCTGATCGAAATTCTACAAAAAGTCGTCACAGTCTAATCAATAAATGAACGAACGAATAAATAAATGAATAGAATGACAGAAAGACACAGAAGCGGCCCGTGTTTGAAAAGATGTGAGGAATGAGTGACGAAAACCTCCTGCAAAAAAAAGCAAAAAAAAAAGCATGTCATTTATTCTTTCCAGGATAGTGATCGATATTGACAAGTTATAGCATCCGCGCACGAAAGTGAATACAAAATCAACAAATCAACAATAAGAGAAAAAAAAGAAACGAAAAGAAAAAGAAGAGAAGAATTAGAATAAACAGAACTGGTGAAGAGGAGCAACTCTATCGAATATCTGTCGATATTGATTTGAGGCGTTAACGCTCAGGTGTCAGAAGATCTACAAAACATTCTGCAAAAAATAATAAATCAGGATGTAGACGTGAATACGGAACGAGAGAATACGGACGACTAATATGTCAACCTGCAAAGCGCAATAATCACACAAAGCAGGACGATCGATACCGTATCAAAAACAAATGATTCTGTATTATCCCCCTTAAAAGTACTCACATTGGAGTAAGGTATGGTTTATCTGCAAGCCTGTAAAAAAAAACTAAACAAAACAAAACAAAACAAAAAGTCCAGTCCGGATTTTCCACGTTAAACTGATCGCCGAGCCGCGTTCAATAAACTCCGCTTCGATACAGTATAAGCAGCTCCGGCGTTCGATAGCTAACTCCAGTCCGCGTCGCTGTTCAATAAGCGAAGGCGGTGGTCAATAACTCCGCTCCGTGTTTTCGCCGCTTCCCTCCCCAAACTACTCCAGCCAGCCCCTCTCTCTCTCTCTCGCTCGCTCTCTCTCTCTCGCTCTCTCTCTCCCTCTCTCCGTCTCTCTCTCTCTCTATCAGCCTCTCACTCCGTCTCAATATGTCTCAAGATGGCGGCCAATGCGGGATCGATGTTTCAATATTGGAGGCGCTTTGATTTGCAGCAGCTGCAGGTTAGCCTTTCTCCTCTCCGCCTTGTCTCGGCGCTCCGCGGCGCCTCGGTCGCGGGGCTCGCTCCGGTGCTCTTCTGCCGGGCTTTTCGGCTCTGTTTTGGCAGGGGGAGGGAGGAGGGATCCCCGGCTTTTCGGCGACCTCTTCGCGCATCGATTAAAGCGTCTCTCTCTCTCTCGATTGGAAATTGATCCTCTTTGTTCAATTCCCATCGATCAGCCGCCGCGGGGGGAAAAAAGCCACCAGTTTGGGCATATTTTGTGCCTTTTTAAAGTAGGTTTAGTGCTGCGCGAAGACGTTCACCTGACGAGATGTTAACTTTGTCGCCCGTAATGGATGTTTATGATTGTGTTATGGCTGAATTATTTTTTCGGGGGAGGGAGGGAGAACGGAGGGGGGCGATGAAGTGCGGTTGTTTCTACGTTGGTGGCGCTGTGGTGACGGTTAATAGCACCCTCAGTGAAACATAACGAAGCTGAAGTTAGCTTCTTTTTTTCGAATTTCTCCGTTCCACCTTAAATGCTGCAGCGCTTGCATTCTGGCGCCTCGAGGGCTCGAATGTTAACGCTGCAGCGTTTAAGGTGGAACGGGGAAATTCGACGAATGGGAAGCCAACTTCAACCTCGTCTGAAACATGCTATTAGCCAGTTAGCCGTAGCGGTTCCAGGTGTGCTCTGTGAGTTATGTAGACAGTGTTTTGTGAAGGAAGAGAAAAGTTTATTATTTTGATGTTGTGTGTTTTATTAGCCGGGTTTGCTGGCTAACACGGCGCTTGTTGGCGAGCTCAACCTCTCAGCTGCGCTTAAGGAGCTAGGTTAATGTTAACTGATCTGGCTAACGTTGAAATTGCTGCTTTTTTGAGCGCTAAATAGCCGGGGGGTCGGTTTAGTTTTCGATAAACACCGAAGCAACACGTTTGTTGAGTCGTGAACGCTTTGAGGAGTCAGACGAGGCTTTTCTGAGGGGGGAGAAAACGGGTTGACGTGTTTGCTAACGGTGGCTAACTCATTGTCTTTTGTCAGGGCAGATTCAGTGCAGAGTTTTGCTTAATAGTTATTTTTAAACTGTCCTGTTCAACCGCATAACTCGGTGTTAACACTAGGGCTGCAGTATTTTCAGCCGTTTATCTTGGTTATCTGCAATAAACTTCGGCTCGCATGCTTTTTCCCCTGTAATGAAGTTGAGTGAAGTTAACTGAGCTAACTAGCCAGATAGCACGTAGCTGTCATAACACACGAACTCCGTCCAGTTAACGCGAGCCAGTTCGCGCAAATGCGTGTCCGCGTGCTTTTGTTTTCAAGGGGAAGTTCACCGATTTTTCAAAATCGCTGTGGTATAAAACCGTCAAGATGTCAACAAAGTCGTTCTGAGTGTTTCAGTGTGGATCGGTTGATTATAGCTAAACTCCAGAGACTCGGACTTCTTTAACCTACAGCGTGTGGTGATAGGAGTCACCGTGTCTACAGCATAAATATAGCCATTTTATTTACTATCCACAACCACCAGTGATCCTACACTTGTCTTCTGAGTGTTTACACGTAACGTAGATGGTGAAATAGTGCTCAGTCTGTTTTATTTGGGGGCTGTTTTGTCTTAGAACTGCCTTCATTAATCCTAACACCACACGTTGATTGAAATAAACTGGTTAAAATACGTTTTAGACCGAAAACTTTATCACAAATCTGTTATCAACCAACGTCTCAGACAACATGCAGCATATTCAGAGCCATTTAATGTAAAAACGTTCTGTGAGGGAAAGCAAACCATTGCTGTTTAATTATGCAGAGATTTAGAAAATTCGGTGGAGTTCCCCTTTATCTAACGTTATAGGTAGAAGCTGTGTTTGGCACTTATATGTATGACATCTTACTGCCTGTCAAATCATTGTGTCAGTCTTTCATGTTAATAGAGAAGGACAGATCATGTAGGTGTCTAAACTATAGAAAACAAATGTTGTGTAGGTTCGACGGGGATTAACCGCCAAAATACATTTTGTTTTGTGCTTAATTTTAGCTTATTAGTCCAAACACCACGTCTCTGGGCTTTTTCAGTTAAAGCCGCAATGAGTATAAACCTTCATTTAATGCAGAAAAATGGATGACTGGAGTTTTTTCCTCTCAGCTGTGTGTTCGTTGGCATTTTACCGTGAAATCTTAAGCCGCCTAAAGTTGTTGTACTTGCTTGATTACGACATAAGGTTCGGACCCTCAGAGTGTCCACTGTTCGCTTCTGATAGACCGCACATACGAGACACTGCCTGTTTTAAGATGAAGAGAAACGAATGGTCATTTAAATTCAGTCAATTTATTCCACACGTATTCCACTTTAGTCGCTCTCCAAAATGACCTGTGACCCTACCCGCTGGTCTTTTTTGTTGTTGATAAGAGTACAATAGCGGTAGATCCGAAACGTTTTTTTGGCTGCCGTTTGCCTTATTATTTGCTGCTTGTGTCTCTTTGCCACTAATGTGTTTTCAAAAATATTCTCCACAGCCTTATCGCAGAAATACCCCGAAACCATGTCCGAGCAGAGAGCAGCATATTCGTAAACATTTCCTGAAATAACTTTGTTTTGGACGTTTGGTTCCTAACACCACTGCTGTGAACAGGTCTAGTTCTGACTCTGCAAGTTTCCCTAGAAAGGAGCATTTTCCACCAGTCCACTCTGAATGATGCTCTTAGCAGCTAAAATTCACAGAACGTCTGAAAAGTCAGTGGAATTCCTCTTTTTTTCAGCATGACTGTGCGAAATCTAACAAGTGTCCTTGTTGCTGACTTTGTGGGTTCAGAGGCCTCGTGTTTTATAGTGTCCGTCCGTGTTGGAGCCTCTCATGGGATAATTTTTTTTTGAGTAGAAGTTCATGTCGTTCTGTTTTGCGGCTCAGTAGCCTGGATTGATCCAAGACCAGTGTAGCTCTGCAAAATAGCCAGAGAGCTAGATTTGGGTTAATGGCACGTGACATTGAGTTGTTGCTTGTCTTGTGCTCCTGCGAAGGAGTGGGTATGTCAATGTTTGTGGACATCTGCTAATCCAG
Organism: Pygocentrus nattereri; assembly: GCF_015220715.1. Lineage (NCBI taxonomy): Eukaryota > Metazoa > Chordata > Actinopteri > Characiformes > Serrasalmidae > Pygocentrus > Pygocentrus nattereri. The sequence continues at coordinate 34,568,906 of NC_051229.1, forward strand.
TCGTTCTTCTGAAATGAATTATTGTATGAAATATGGTATTAACAAGGAGTTTTTCCTCCTTCGCTGCAGTAACAGCCTCTACTCTTCTGTGAAGGCTTTACACTAGATGTCGGAACATTTGCTGGGAGGGTTTCATTGCATTAAGCCCCAAGAGAATTGGTGAGATCAGCTATTGGATGGAGCTCCATCACTCCAGAGAGCATAGTTCTGCTGCTCCACAGCTTATCGCTGGGGGGCTTTATTACCCCTCTGGCTGACACATGGCATTTGACATGGTGACCTGTGACTGCTCGTGTTTTATTGGAGTACCTAAAGGGTAATTCGAAGGGGTGTCTGGATTAATTTGGATATGCAGAACATGAAGCAGTATGTTTTTAACGTGCCAATTCTTAAAGGAGGTCTAGGCTAGACAGCCTAATCCATGACGCCTACGTACCTCGTTGCAGCTCTTTATAGGCCGTGTTGGGACATGAAGGAAAGACATAAGCTTTAAATGACACAACAGAACTTTTTGGATGGACAGGTTTTCTCATGCTGTCTAATGTACCGTTGTTTGGGCACAGTCGCTTCAGGGAACGTGGCGCAGAGATGCGCAGTCTCAGTCGTAAAGCTGTAGGCTGTTGAATTTGGCTGATCTTTTCATGCTGTCCTTTTCGATTCAGTGCTTTAAAGAATCCAGTAGCACGTTTGCTCTTTGTACATCTCCCCCACCCCCCTTTTTTTGTAACTGGGGCAAATTTGTTTCCAATCATGCTTTCAGAGATTGGCTGCCAACATGCAGCCATGACATGAAATATGCATCGCATAAGTTTGCGATAAGGGCCCCTCGGTAATTATTGCAAAGGCCTATCAAAAGCTATTAGTCAAGACAGTGAATCTGAGCCCGCGGAGGCCGCCGAGTATGTCTGGAGGATAGGAACCAGCCGGAGCTGAACACTCGCTGTCTATTATTGATGACAACTTATTTACTTTGCCTCCCACAGAATGGTTCTTGGAGAATTGCCATTTGAGCAGAATCTTAAACCACAATCTAGAGCTCTCGGTCTTGTCAAGTCGCTTTACAATCTTGTTACCTCTCATATCAGAAGGCAGGCTGCTTCACTATTGATCTTTAAGACAGATGGCATTACATGCTGTCGACTGTATGCTGAGGAACTCTCAGCACTTCGTTTATAATGTTTATTTCATAAACAGCTGTAAAATTGACTATTTCTACTCGCAAAGTTTTGACGATTATTATGATCATTTTTGTCCAGAAGGTGGGGCCAGTGAGTAACTTGGAGCCAATGAATCGTTTTTTAAAAAAAATCTCCGTTATGAAATTTTTGAGAATATTGGTGACTTTTTTGGTAGAAGCAAAGTTTCTGTGGTCTGTTTTCCATCGAGGACAAATCTTCAATCCGTATCTGCCGTCGTCACTTGTTAAGCGAAGGTTGCAGCCAAGATTGTAAGCATTGAGCACGCGTTAATGTTACTGCCCACAGGTGAAAACCTAACCCTTCTTTGGAAATTAGTTTTTCTCTTTCCTGCTGTTGACTCCTCCTTAATCAGTTCAGCCTAACTGGCCTTGTTTGTTCAGAAGTCTGCATTACTTTGAGACGCGCTTGGCAGATCTTTGCCTCAGTCTCTATGTAAGCAAATGTTTATTTCCCCGGTTTTTCAGGTGATCATTTACAAAGGCGTTCAAAGCTAGTCTAGCATAAAGAACCAGAAACACCTTTTAAATCTGAAGTATTAACTTCTTTAACTTGGTGGAACCACCGGTGGTGCCAAAGTGCATTTCGTCATATTCTTCACTTCATAACGTTCGCATTTTAAGCTTCATTCAAAAGGTGGGTGTCATGAGGCTGCAGCTGTCTTCTTTCCAGTCAGATAGATGAGTGATTTATAAGCTTTTACTACTGAAAGTCGACCCATTTTCCCCACAAATTTCAGCTATAAACTGGATCTCGGATGGCGTGTCTTTAGTGATAAACTCTGTGAAAAATGTTTTTATAAAAAGTACAAACAAGATTTGTGGCTTTCAACAGTAAATTCTAAGCATATAAACATGTTCCGTTAATTTGAGGGGAAAATTAACCAAAAAAAACCCAACTAAACTTTAAGTTGAATTAATGTAGTTACTGGATAATTTGCCATACAATTTGGGCGTGTAAATTCAGATGGAAAAACCATTTGAGCAGCTTGCTTTGTAAAATATGGTGACATGACATCATCACCTTCTGCCCGTTCTTTATATCATCACTTTCGATAGAACGGCAGAAATGATCACGCTTGTAAAGATGTTTTTGATCGTCGGAATGTCAAGGCCTTGTTTTTCCACAGTATTTTCTCCTCTTGCTGATCTAATCTGTATTGTTTGGTAAATAGACTCACTACATGATTTAAACCGATATTGTGGCTACACAGAGAACTGAAACAACCCCCCCTGACCACCACCACCACCACCAAAAGCGTGGAGTTGCGTAAGGGATGCCGTGTTTTGATATGGTTCTGTGGCAGAGCTGTCCTCGGCGTCATCAGGCGTTCTGTGATTTGAGTCCTTTGCGTGTCCGCCCTGTGCGTGGCACAACGAGGACATCTCAAATGCGTCACTGCAACATGCCTGAGTTGTGATTGTAATCAGTTTGAGATGGAAATCTTTGGTTGATGTTTGAAAAGCAAGTGCCATGTTTTATGCAAGGCTGTGTGGAGATGAGCTGTGATCTGTAACATATGGTGAATTTGTGGAATTCTGAATTATGCCTGTTCTGCACTGAAGGACGTGGCTGTAATGCCGAGGCCATACGACTTAATTTGCGCTAAGTTCAGGTAAAAGTGGCCCAGATCTGATTTTCTCACCAAATCCGTTTTTGTTTTGTTTGGCTGTCCACAGTATCGTCTAAATGTGACCTGTACGCGACATCAGTCTGAACAGGTCAGCTCCTAAACTGAGCCGCGTGCTCCAAAGAACAATGCTTCCCGTTGCTTCCAGCGAACCCCGGTCGCTCCTGGAGGGTTCAGCTTCTTCTTTGCTAGCATCATCGGAGCCCTCATGAAGCTTCACTGACTGATCACTCGGAATGTGTCTGAGTTTGCCGGAAAAATTGCATGTTATTCGACCACTGTCAGTTCGAATCCTCGGATTCTTTTAGCTTTGCTTTCAGATGTTTTCCTGACGCTGCAGCCTTTCCTCTTTTTTTTTTGGAAACATCAGCCTAAATGTTTGAGTCTCATCAGCGCAAAATGGTGACGAATGTTGAATTGCACGGACATAAAAGTCGCGTGAATTCCGATCTGGCTGTTCAGACTGAGTCTGATTGTCGCAGATCGGATACATATCGGATATCAGTACTGCATAGGAAATCGTCTCAAATTGGAATTGAGAAAGACTGGATTTGGGCCACTTTTACCTGCTGTGTGAACGTAGGACTTGGGAAGGAGAATCTGAACAGTTTCCTAAAACCTCTGAGCAAAATTGGAAAACATTGGCACTTCTAGGCAGCATCCGGATAATTCCACAAAGCAGGATTTCTCAGTTTAGCTGGATAACTTGAGCACACATTCAAGCCTGTCCAACACGAGAACAGCTAAGGGACGTTCCTAGTGGACGTTATCATCATTCCTCATCTTTGGGCTTAAGTTATCTGGCTAACTGAGATCCTGTTTTATGGAATTCCGCTAGAGGTGTGGTCGTTGTGAGATTTGTTAAGTCAGCATGATGCTCCAGCCGTGCCACATAGAGGTGGGAAATAAGGGGAAAATATATCACGATATGTCAAGGCAGTTTGTTTTTACACCATATGGATTTCAAAATTTAGGCATGTTTTTTCCCTTGGTTTATTTTTCTTTTCTCCATAATGTCATCCACCTTTGGCTGTGTTGAAAGATAGCTTAAATAAAAGTAGTTCCTGGCAACTTTAAAGTATTACACTGCAATATTTAACCCCCTAAATCAAAAAACAGAGTAATTCTGTGAAAACAGTACAGCACGGTACTTGAAAGACTGATGATGCCTTGCTTTGTGAGAAATCTGCGGGTTGTCAGACTGATGACGTATCCTTGGAATGATGATGATATCCTTGGAAAAGCATTGTGTGGTGTAATGTGATGACCATAAACAGTGATATTGTTTTGTTTAACGTTTCACATGGTGTTAAACAGGACAAACTATACTGTCTTTTCTGTTGTTAGAACAGTGTTGATGTTAACTGCTTAAACTAGAAAAAGCTAATGCTGTTGTTGGGGAAAAAACCTTGTATCTCCTTTACTGGAGAAGCAAAAACATACTTTAATTTTAATGTAAGTCAGTGGAGTTTTTTCCAAGTCATTTTGGGTCATTTCTTTTGGTCCATTCATCCTGAAAGTTACACGCAGTGTACAGAGCGACAGGCACTTTCAAACTGTCAAAATGGAGAAGTGCCTCCATCTCTGTAAATGTGTTCTGATGTCATTTATCATCATAGCAGTAACGTACGATAATATTGCCCACCTCTATACTCAGTCATGCAGTTTTGACCAATGACTCTAGCCTCCCTCCGTGAAAGGTTTCTGGTCACATCTCGATCTGCTGCGCTGGTGGGAAGGAGGGCAGTGCTACGTCACCGGAGGTCACGGGAGTCGTCGGCCTCGAATGCGGGGGCTCCTCCGTCGCGAGCCGAAGTCTCTCAGATGTGGCGACTTCATTTCAGCTCCCTTCATCTCAGCCCGTGGGCTCTACCGTCTCTGCGCTCTGCTGCACTTTGATGGTGCTGCAAATAAAGTGCTGCTCTCTTTAACTCTTAGAAGCCTTTTCTGGTGTATTTGGTTGCGTATTTGCACAGTTAATTGCATAATTACGTGAAGAATACAGTTCCTTCATATTCTCTGCTATTGCTTTGCACCAGATTGAAATCCTATCAAAATATCTCAAGTTTTGAAGCAGCCCTTTTGTTTCAGTGAGATGTGATGGTTGAATTACAGTGTGCTTTTGTTATTGCTGAGAGTTGGTACGACCTCTGAGGGTTATAGCAGCTCGTCTGAGCAACTTTCACCATATAACAGGATCGTTTTTGTAGTACGTGAGACTTCAGAAGCTTCTGTCACAGCCTACAAAAAGCAATGCAAGCTCTTCTGCGACCCAACCTCGTTAAAAAGCGCCGCATTTCGGTCGACGCGTTCTTCCTTCTGTCCGTCTTCCATAATAAGGTGGGGTTTGCGATGGTAACTCTAAACAGCATTCCGTTGTAGGATTTAGAATAGGATTTGTACACTGAGACAAATACTCAGACACTTCCATCAGGGATTGTCTGTTCCAGCTTCCAAAAGGCTGAGGTTTATGAGCCGTGCTTAAATGCTTTATAATCCTGCAAGCCATTGATTGTGCACAGATGGGCTTGATTTGTGGGATTTATGGGATATTTTCTTTCTCCGTTTAGCGTTTTTGCAATAACTTCAGATATTTGCAAAGAACACAAAGTTTCCATGTGAAAATGTCACCCGATTTATCTGCCGTGGATCACTGCGAAAAGAGCATTTGGCAGCTGGCTCCATTTGAGCTAAGACTCCATTGAAGTAATCCTGTGACACTCATTTACACGCTCGGTTTAGGCAGCTGATATCACGCTGGTTTGAAGGCCTAACTGTGTTTTTGTAGACTAAATACCACACCAGAAGCCTTCAGTTTATACTTGCTCATTACTTTTGTCATATTTCTTGCTTACTACCAAAAAAAAAGAATTATTTTTATACATGATGTTCAAAGGACCACAAAACAGCACAGACATTCTTACGATGTTTAAGTTGATCCAGACTCAAATTAGTATTGTTAAAAGCTGTGCTTTGGTGTCTTCAACCAGTGATCTGATGTTATTTTCCCAAGCTTTTGAAAATTCTGTTGATTCGTATACTAGACATGCCTTTAGATCATCCGTCACAAACACTGGTCCTGACGATCTACCTGAGCCATCCTGTTCCATCCAGAATCTGCCAGACCTGCTCTGGTACGTTTCTTCAGGTGTCCTTGATTGGCTGGATCAGCTAATGTTAGATCAGGGGGGAGTGTTATATCGCTGTTGGAGGAAGACGACCATCTCCAGGGTGGCAATTTTACAGGAGAAGGAAAAAATCGACTTTACTTTTAATGTAAGTCAATGGAATCAGGCATTTTTCCAAGTCATTTTAGGCCGTTTATTTTGGTCATTTCTTCATGACATTTGCACACAATGTAAAGGGCAACAGGCATTTTCAAAATATATCAAAAACTGAAAAATGACAAAAATGGAGATGCAAAGTTTTCTTCCGACAGCAGCGATGGATTGGAACCAAACTCTTCTGGAAATTAGATCTCCAGGCCAAGAGTTGGTGGCCACTGCTTCAGATGGCACCACATGCAATGCCACCATGTTGGAGAGACTTGCATTGTCAGCTTTTGCTAATGGGATAGATAATAGTCCCATTCCTTGAAGATGGAGTTCGGAAAAGCTTTAAAACTAGACTGGGTGGTCGGGAGTTGTCAGGAGAGCACTGTCCCCTGCTCAGCACAACCATGTCATTCCACCATTTTCAAACTATTCATAGTCTTTAGACATTCGCCAGTGAGAACACGTGCCATCCACATGCTGATATCATCGTGTGGCTCAAGTCAAATGAACTGAGCATAGACTTTGCAAAGTTCCATGTCACCCCGGAATAACGAGGAAAAAGTGATATGCTAAATGACTGCCAACATCCATATCAGTGGAAAAGACCTCTGAATCTGTTCGTTCAGGGGAGATACAGTATCTCAAGCCTTCGAATTGCACCTTGGTTGCCCTGCCATTATCCACAAGAGTATCAGGGGTTATATTTATGAGCTCGGGTGTTAGCAGTCTGCTGATATTTTTACCCCTCTGTTGCTACACAGTGTGCGGAGCTGATGGGGTTGCGTCATGCGCCACTGTCCCTACGCTGGGACTCTAGAGCAACTCCTGGATCAGCGACAAAAGGGACTGCTATATATAAAAGGGACTGCACTGCTGTTTTAGTTTGTACTTTTACTCAGTCTTTGTTTTGAAGGAATTGTTTGGATGTACTCAGTTTCCCACTCACTCCCGATGTAGCCGATTGGGTATAAGAGATGGTTGGAGTCCAGACTTGCAGGTACAACTTTGCTAACAAACACCAGAACTCAGTAGTCACCCAAATGATTTCTGTCTAAAAATATGCATCCTTAAATATACATCTTGTCTCAAAGTGCGTCCAGGTCCTCATGAAGGTCACACAGACTTGTCAGTGTGGTTTAAAATGCAGTGAATTATACCAAAAGATACTTCATCACTGACTTGTAGTCACAAAGCAGGACTGATCTTGGGTCAAGTTTTGGGGAGTTTATTCTGGTCATTGTTATATATTGACCCTAGACAAGCACGCGTGCTCCTGAGGTGGTTTGTGAATACAGACCCTGTTGTGTGAAGTGGCTGACGCTTTGTTTGTTTTTATAGTTTACAGTAAGTTATATTGTGTCCTAAACCACATTGACAGGTTTGCATGACCTTAATGAAGACCTGGATGTGTTGAGAGAAGAAAGGGTTTGGGTGACTGTTCAGTTCTAGGGTTGCAATGTTGGCCTCGTGGCTCCAGTTCTGAAATAGAGAAGGAAAATTTGGCCTCCAGACATGCTTTGGCTGGTCAATTGCATAATTGTAAATTGTTTTTTGCATAAGAGTTCCTTTAAATACTTTAATGGTTGTGTACCATTGCCCCTGTGTGTGTTACTGTCCTTTCTTTTTCCGTCGCTATGTAAAAGCACTGCTTTTATGTGAAAAAATAGCCAAATATCCACTTCAGGTTTATTTATTGCTGGTTTTATTTGGTATGATGCATCCCTCGAGCCTCCTTGAGATGATGCATAGATATTCCATTGACTCATTGGATCCTCTGAGTGCATCTGTCCCCGCAGCGATGGCAGACATTTGGAGTGTGCTGGCCATGTGCTGCGTCCCCTATGTGCTGTATTTCCTCTTCTGTTTTTTTTCTTCCCCTAGCCCTCGCCGCGGCGTCCAAACACCTGAGGCTGAGTCATCCCGCTCTAAACGTATGACGGGGGAAGGTTTGAGTGGACTCTGCGGCTTGATGAATAAACCGGCTGAATCCCCCCCCCCCTCCCCCCCTGCTTTAACTAAATTTAGAAAAGTCTTTGGTGCAGAAACTCAAGTTGGTCCAGGAGTCCAGACAGCCATCTGACCCCTCGGCCCCCTCCGTTCCTTGTCCTCCTCTGCTGACTCGCAGCTTTGAAGCCGTGAGGGCTTTTAGCCTCGTCCACCTCTGAGTAGTCTTCCACACGGACGGTGTATGTACTTAGCGCAGCCGGCCGCCGAGCTCCCTCGCAGAGGGTGTTATTGCTGGGTCGGACCGAAGCTTATTACGTTTACAGAATTTAACCTGGGTGGTTGTGAAGTTTTTTGTTTGATTGTCTTTTATTGTTTTTCTGGCTGATTCAAAGTTGTGCGTGTAGGCAAGTGTTGTTCTGCCCAGTGCCCTAATAAGGAACAGCTCAGTGGTGGAATGTAACGGGTTCCTTAAGGAACTTGACGGAGCACAACCAAAAGCTTTTTTTCCCCACTGCAGTGCATTATATACACACGTTTCACTGCTACTGTTACCAAAATAGTAAATTTACAGGGAAAGGAAAAGTCATACTTTTAATGTAAGTCAATGGAACCAGACTTTTTGTCCAAGTAATTTTGGGCCGTTTCTTTTTGGCCAGTGGTCATGAAATTTACACCCAATATAAAGAGCAACAGGCATTTTCAAATGATGTCAGAAACTGAAAAACGACGTGTGTGTGTGTGTGTGTGTGTGTGTATCAAATATTTTTTTTGGATCTGTAATGAGTTGGAAAAGACAAAGCAGTGCCATGTTTTAAGAAATGTTATATAAAAAAAACCTAAGCATACAGTGATTTACTGTATATCCAACATTTTACGCACTAAACCCAGTTAAACATGGCTAATTATGCTCTATTGGTAACTTTACAGGAGAAGGAATAAACCTACTTTAAATATAAGTCAGGGGAACCAGGCTGTTTTCCAAGTCATTTTAGGCCATTTATTTTGGTCCATTCATCATGAATTTTACACACAATATAAAGAGCAACTGACATTTTCAAATTGTCAAAAACAGAAAAACAGAAAGAAAAGACTTAAATGGACATTCGAGGCTGACGGCAATGAGGTGTGTGTGTGTGTGTGTGTGTGTGTGTGTGTGTGTGTGTGTGTGTGTGTGTGTGTGTATGTATAACACACACACACAGGGTGAGTCAAAAGTCACAGGACAGTTTTATTTCATTCATTTTTTTTATGCTGCCTCGATGCGGTGCTGAGGGTGGTGTTGTAGATTTTCTCAGCATACACAATTTGCTTGATGACCCCCGAGATAAAAGTTATTAATAAAATGGAACCTGTCCTGTGACTTTTGACTCACCCTGTGTGTGTGTGTGTGTGTGTTACATATATATGTAATATGTTAGAGAGAGATACTTAGGGCGATAGCCAAGATATGCTAAGAAAGGCGTATTGTGACGTGGCCCAATTTATTATGAAAATGGTAGATATTGTCATGTTGCCCAACCCCAATGTAAACACAGCTTTAGAGCATTTTTGGCTTATAAACGGGTCCTGGGGCAGTTGGTAATATAATGCAAGTGCAAGTTGCACCCTTAGCATCGCTGCAAGGGGTGCAGTAATGACTGCCAAGCTGTCCTGTACCACCAGTGTCTCTTCATGCGGTCAGTAGTCTAGGCAGAGTAGCAGTTTGAGGAATCTATTGCAGGACAGGATGCAGTGTGCTCCTATATATATATTTTATATATATATATATATATATATATATATATATATATATATATATATATATATATATATATATATATATATATGCACACACCGTTTACAGATAGCGCCCTCTGGAGCTTGGAGTGTTGTAACTGCCACGTTAGTGTAAGAATGCAGGGCTGATTATGTGCATTTGTGCACATACTTGCGTTGAGTATGTTACTTTTTTATGCCACAACACTGCTGTCAGAAGCTCAGTAGCAGAAAATCTTAGCAGCATTTAGAGGAATACGTTTGAATACAGTTAATGTTGTTGTTTTTTTTAATCATTATTATAAAATAACCCAGAGCACAGGCTTTTGTGTTGGATGAGTAGCGAAGGCTGCCTCTTCAGACGTGCTAATACACTAACAGCACAGCTAACCGGCACATCATATGCCGATCAGGTCTCTTCGCCTTCTTCGTGCGGCCTTTTCTCTTCGGTGGATGATGTGCCAACATGTTGGTCTGTCAGGCAAATATATTTATACTGTTTCTGATCCCAGCTAGAGTCTCCTTGCTCAGTCATGCCCCTAACATCCTTGGCAACGTGTTCGTGTTGAAGCGCTCTTCTATCGAGGTAGCTGAGTACAAACTAACATGCGTAGATACTCGCAGGTTTAAGCGAAACGGACAGGTTTTGGAGTGCTGTTAGAATTTATCGGTGAGAAAATAAGTAGGACGTCACTTAAGCTTACTCCGATTTTGACTCTACACTCCACGCCTCTCTTGCTTTCCTTTTTTTGGCTTTTGTTATGGCCGGCCCAGATGGGTTACACTTCGTTGAACAACGTTGGCCCAATTACCAGGCTTTGAGCCATGGCTAGACATGTTCAGCAGCTTTGCGAAAACACTTACTCAGGCACTCGGGAGCTGCCGAGGTCAGTTTTCCTGTGGTCTTTTTTTCCTCCCCTTTGCCCAGTACCTTTCATCTTCTAATAGGTGTGCGAGTCGAGTCAGCTGTTACAGGTGACGGGGTCACCCTGTGCTTTTCCTGTCATTTTTTTTTCCCCCATTATAATCAGCTTTTTAAAAACTTGGCTGAACAGCGCAGTTTGTTGCTTTGCCATCAGTAGTAGTTCGGTTCTGAGTTTCTCGCTCTGCGCGAAGTGCTGACGTTTTCATAGCCGTTGATTTGGAGTTGGCCGCTCATAAAGGAGTCGGACTCGGCGCTGGTTGTCGTTGGCATACGTTTTTGCGGGCTTGTTTGGGTGTTTTTTGTTGAGGAGAATAGCAAATGACATGAAGCGGCTACATATTCCTTTCCTGCTTCTGTGCAGCTGCTGCCACATCTGGAAGTGGTTTGGGGGGGGGGTGTGGGGAAATGAAGGAATCTAAAGTGCCTGGGAATCAAGAGCTGTGGGGCGAAGACTGTTCAACTCCTGCTTAACAGGAGCCCCCCCACCCCCACTTTCCCATTTGCTCTTTAAGAGCATGAGTCAGAACTGAGCCAGGATCTCCGTCTCATCAAACCATCGGGTACGTCTCTGCTCGAGTATTGAATTATGCTCCTGATGTCTGGTAATAGTTCACGTCCTGACTTATTGGTCTCGGAGCGCACGGAGTCAGGCTTCCTGAGCAAGATAACCCATGTGGTATGAAACACGGCAAAAGTTTGGGTACACCCTGTTCTTCAGAACGTTTTAATGCTACAAATCAGGACGTTTAACGTGTCAGTTTGCAGTAACTGAACGTGTCGCTGTTGTTCGGAAGAAAACCTCGAATCTCCAAAATAGCTTTACAGAAGTCAGTGGAACCAGAATTCGTTCCGGGCCGTTTCTTTTGGTCCCTTCATCATGAAATTCGCACACAATGTAAAGGACCACAGGTATTTATAAATTATGGCAAAAACTGAAAAATGAAAAGGAAGTTGCAAGGTTTTGCTCCAACAGCAGCGATATAAAAGTCTTATGGGTGAGAAAACAGTATCACACTAGGGTGCAGCAGTTTAGATGAGGGTCTTAATTCATCACACCATGCGTCCAACAGATGGAGGCAAGTGAAGTACTCATTTTAATACTGCTGGTATTACATGAGTTGTAATAACAACGCAATAAGAGAGCCCACGGTGAGAGCAGTCTCTCTTTTAGAAAAAATTCCTTCCTTTTTGCCTCAAAATCAGACACTTTTAAAAAATTTATAATACTAGTTTTTGGCTAGTGCAGTGGATTAGGACTAGCATATTAGCTTGGGGCTTTGCCTTTCCGCGTTTACTGCGCCACCAGCAGCCACATGGGCACGCTTTAGGAACAAAGAGCTAGGAATACAGGCCGAGAAGCCGCTTCCTACTGCAGCTCTTTTCGCCCGTAACTCTTTCAGCATGGTGGGTTATGTGGTAAGACCACACAGAGGTCGGCTTAGATCACAGAGAATAAACGTGCTTGAGTTTTTACTCTAAAAATCTCAAAGCTACTTTCGTTCTTACTCTGGTTTGGTAGTTCTTAGTATGGTTTGGTGATTTTTGCTGTAGGTTTAATACAGCCTGTAACTCGCTGCTTAAAACAGTGAAGGCTTATAGCTAAAGCTTACCACATCAGCCCTCCTGCTTTACTGTTAACATCGTCTGTGAGAGTTATTACTATTATTTTACTAGTAAAGACGATTAGCTTTGTTTTTTTTGTTTTTTATTAGTTTTGGTGTGACTGCAGTGTCTAGGTTGTTGAAGCCCTCCTCAGTTTCGCGAAGGAAGGAGCTCTGTGTGAGGAACACTGCAGCACGGCTTTATTAAGCGTCTGTATAGTTTAACCAGCATTACCGAAAATAAAAGTGCTGCAACCAAATGTTCTGAAGCCACACTAACATATTCGGACGACACGCGAAATGAGAATCAGTCTAATCGCTTTTGTGGATCTTAAAGCTTCAGACGGTGCAGTTTTTAAACGTAAAGTCGTGTAACTTAATTAGCAAGTGCGAGAGATCATATCGTCAGTATGGCCCAAGCCTCTGGTGTGACCCCTCATTTGCATATGCGGTCTGTCAGTGGGGCTGGAAGAAACTTTTAAACAATTAAACACTGTGGTTGTTAAGCTAAGATGCCATTTCCTGTTTTTTATTTATTTTTATTATTCTAGCCACAGTGCCATACCACTCTAAAGTCTCTCATGTCTTTTTTTATAACGGTGAATCCTCTAATTAACTAGAAATGTGAACATTGACATATTGGAGGGCAGATTTCCAGGCACTCCATGTTTTCGCAGAACTAAATTGAGCCACTGGCGTATCGGATCAGACTGCATTGTGAATCGTTACAGCTTTATATCGTAAGTGTTCTGTACATATTTGTGAATGAGTGTTATCTGTAAACCTACCATAGCTGCTTAGCTAGTACCTGAAAAATCACACTAAGGACATTCACATTTCAAAAGAATGCATGTATAGGAAACAAACAGGTCTTTAATGAAGTGCTAGCCCCACTCCTGGAGGCCGTAGTCAGAAGTTTCAGTGTTGCTCCACTGGCCCAGGCAGCGAGCGGGTGGATCTGCAGATCTGCATCTGTTTCGATATTTCCTGTTAAATACTGTACCCACATCCGCCCCACCCCTCTTACCCCCTCCTAAAACCACACTGTGGCCTTCAGCTACCGAGCTATTTCCGGAACCGAGAGGACGATGGGTCTCGTTATCTCTGGGCCTTATTAATGCCTCCTGGTTCTAGCGCTTTCTATCCTAATGCCTGCTCTCTGTTCCAGACTTCCTGAGTGAGCGAATGAGGCCAACACCGCGTTTCGTTTTTCTGCCTTCACCTCCTTTCCCCTCGTCCTCCCCTCCTTTCTGGCTTCATTCCTAATTCAGTGTGGGGAATTAGTGTGCAGTGCACTCTTATCGATTTGTGTTTTAAAGGAGAATGTTCGGGGCAGGCTGCTCCTGTTCCGTCAGTCGGGGCGTTAAATGTTTCAGGGGCCGGTTGGCCTCTTTATTGGGTGGGTTTCACTCGCGTGTCATGTTTAATTAGAGCGTCCTGGTCTGGGCTCATTCGAGCGCTGGCCGTCTGGAGGCAGCCTGCTAGCGCTACATGATGGCCCTGGGTGGAGAAGCTGGAAAAGCTCCCCTGGAAATGTGAATGTGGATTGTTTAGGTGGTTAAATTGGATCTTTATTACGTTAAACGATTGACAGAATTGTACAGTGTGGCCTGTATGCATCTTTGAATGACTCATTTGGTTTATCATTGATCTAAATAGTTTCCCAGAAATCGAGCAAGGCTGTTCCTGGATAAAATACCATTGAATAGTCGTTTATTCCAGGGTTTATGATTGGTTTATGAATGGTTTATGCCCAAGAAACCATCCATTTAAATTTTTGGCCTGTGGGCCTGCCTTAGAAATAAGCTGGGTGTTGAACAGCCCTTTCCATTTTATGGAAAACTGAGGTTGAAATAATATGTAAACATTGTTGGAGCTCCAAAACGACTCCTCAGCCCATACAGTCCGTATATGGACACTCTTCTGTTTTGAATTTTCACATTTTTAGTCCATGAATTTACATAAATGTTATAAATTGACCCCAGAAATAAAATACAAGAAAAGTATTGGTTATGGACTTTTGGAAGATGCAGAAAATGAAAAATTAAATTTTCCCCTCAAGTCAACATTTGTGTAAATTTGGATATTTATGCCAAACTTTTCCTTCACGTTGACTCTTTAATACACTAAAGCCAGGCCTAGACTGCACCATTTTATCCTCGATTTGGCCTTTCCGACAAATTCCGACAGTCCGAAATTATCTTGGGATGTTGGGAGCTTGACTGGAAGCAAAATGTTCTGGTAGTGGGAAGAGTGGAAACGACTCTTTAGTTCCCTTTAGGCCTTGGCTTTATGATTTAAGTCAGCTGCCAGCTTGTAATAAAATGCTTCATTCATTCAAAGTTCATTCATTTATCATTTTTGCTATTCTGCGAACAGTGATGGTGAAAGGAACCAGGGGTCACAGTGTCTACAGCACAAATATAATCATTTTATTTACTATCCAAAGCGTGACTTCGAAGGGGGGAGGGCTATTTTGCCCTATAATGCCCTACATGCTCACCTCTGCAAAGCTTACCTCAGAACTGCCATATATGAATGCCTCAGACTTGAAGTAGTGAATTCATAACCATTTCATTTGATAACGTTCTGTAGAGCTTTTAGAGGCAGCCCTCTGGTTCCTATCAAACCACTGTGAACACTTCTGGCTCTTTAGAGTGAAGCTTTTCACATCTGAATGGCTTTTTCACTAACGAAGAAATTTCCTGTGATGCTCTTTTTTGTAGAAATCTAAGTCATGCCTGGCTTTAACAATAGACAAAATTGTGAGCATTTGTCTATACATTCCCATGAATGACCCATTTTGTTTGGTATTGATATGGACGGTTTCCCAGAAACAGAGTCAGCCTGATCCGGGATTAAATCGCATGGTAAATTGTGAATCTCCTTGAGTCCTAGATTAGTTTTTGGCCAAGAAATCTTCCTCTTCAGTGTTTAGACCTACATGCGCAACCAGTTGGGTGTTACAGGCGTGGGCCCCTTTGTGCATTTCTGGTTGGCCCAGGGGGTAACGTGGCTGCGGTCCCACGGCCTGCGGTGTCCACATTAATGATGAATCATGTTTGCGTTGGGCTGCACCAAGTTGCTGAGCTCGGCGACAGCAGCCAATCCCTTCCTCTTCCCTGGCAGGTCATCTCGCCACCACTGCCAAGCCAGCGAGCGCTACAAAATGTTTCTGTGTCAATCTGCTAAATATAAGATCCCAAATACTCGCTTCAGCAAAAAAAGGGAAAGCTCAAGGCACTGGAACTGGCGCTGATGCATTTTGGTCCCCGTCAGAGTTTTCGTTAGCTCTGCGCTCGTGATATCGGAGGCACGTAAAAAAAAGCACAAGGTCATCTGATTCCTGTTTGATTTCCAGACTCTGAGCACTGCTCTCCTTTATCAGCTGCTTTGCATGGAAGAACGGTTTCTTGAAGTGTTTATGTAAAGTGCAGGAGTATTGAGGGGAGAGCGTTGGAGAGCTCTCTCGCTCTTAAGATAAAAGCTCGGCTGTGTGGAAACGGGGAGCTGACGAAGTGCAGTAGTTATAAAGCCGCAGCGGTTTGCATGAGTAAATGGGCTTTATGCAAAGCGCTGCTTTACCTGTCCGCTCGGCCCGTCTGCAGCCTGTCCCCGTGTCTGTTCCTGCTCGTTTGCTGAAAAGAGACCCTCTGACACGACGCACCCCACCTAACCCCCTCATCTTTGTAGTCGGAACAGAGCTCGATTCACAGCAGCCAAGGAGGCACTTGAATGAGCGGCGTATCTCGCGCAGAGACGCTCACAAAGCCTCCGATTTTTGTTCCTTGCCGTTTAACCTCCTCTTTCTTGCTCACTCTCATTCACCTCTCGATATGAAAACATCAAGGTTAATGACTGCCAGCTCTCCACAGATAAAGGCCTCGCCACCTCTCGGGGCAGAAAATATTCGTATTCAGTAGCTCTCTCTTCTCTTAGTCGCTGCAAGCCTTTCAATAGTGGGCCTGCGTCAACAGCGCTTCTTCAAGGCCAGCATGATACAGGGCCTCTCTCTCTTTTCAAGACCGGCCGATAAAGCGCCAGCTGAGTGCTTCTATCAACGCACTCGACGCACTTTGCCACACGGGGGTTTACGCCAGAGCCCCATGAGTGCGTTGTCTGTTTAATCGCTTGCAGTAGCTCTGGCAGTTTAAGCCTGTATGTTCCTGTGGTTCCAGTTCAAAAACACTCTTGCCGCAGGTGCACAGTGACAGTAGTGTAGCCAAAAAAGCTTGTTCCCTTTTCTTTAATTGTATTTCTTTGCAAGACTAGCAGTGAAAAAACTTGTGAACTGTAATAAACAGTATTACAGGGAACTGTCTGCACTGAATACATGAAAAATGCAGGGTGCTCTAGAAGGGAGTTCCTTTTTTGAGTGATTAGGTCAAATAACCCACCTAGGCAGTTTCTACAGCTGGGCTGATTTAGCATTATTAAAATGAATGAAGTCCAGTTTGGAATTTCTTTGATTGAATATTCAGCATCATTTTAAAAAGTAAACCTGTGTATCTGTATTCTGTCGTGTGTGTGTGTGTGTGTGTAAAATACATATTTATAAAATATATCATGTTGGCAGAAAACCTCGTATCTCCCTAAAGGTAAATTTACAGTAGAAGGAAAAAAACATGCTTTACCTTTAATGCAAGTCAGTGGAACCAGAGATTTCCAAATGATTGTGGGTCGCTTCTTTTGATCCGTTCATCATTGAATTTACATACAACGTAAAGTGTAACAGGCATTTTCAAAAACTTTTTTATTTACAGCAGAAGGGGAGAAACCAAATGCTATATATTTTTTCTTCAAAGTAATTTAAACTATTTCTGTTTTTTGTTGTGAAATCTAAAGAGCTGCTGTCATTTACAAATAAATAAATAATTTATTTATATATTTATTTTCTAGGTTTAGTTCAGACAGGGGTGATTTGCTTTGTAGGTCTTCATGATTAGTATGCAAATGTTCCCGACCCAAATGATACTCAGTGTTTTGTTCTTTTTTTTCCCTTTAAATACATTTGTTTACTCCGGACTTACAGTCTGTCTTGCCTCCCAAGATAATTGTGAGTGAAAAAGCTTGTAATGAACTTCTGGCGGGGGCTAATATTAACTCACACTTCTCTCATGTTAGACAGGTGCTCCGTGCCAACTGTTCAGTGCTGACTGATGCCCCATTTGGGGTTTATTTCGAAGGGAAATGTAGATCAGCCTATCGCAGAGCTGACGGTGTGCTGCTGTATTTCGATTCAGGCAGTAACGTGTTTATCAAGAGTTGTGAAGGTCAAAAAATATAAATAAATAAGTAAATGAAACCTCCTGCTACGACACTTTATTAGGGTACAAGAAATCTTAAACCTGGGTTTCAGTGAGGTTAACGGTGTCGATCATATATGCAGTAATAGTTACATTAGATCCAGATCCAACCTCAAAAAAGCCATTAGAGGTAAAAATTAATATCTTGCCATTTATTTGGCAAAGGAAGTTTTTGGTGGGAAAGTAAATGTATATAGTGTGTGTGTGTGTGTGTGTGTGTGTGTGTGTGTGTGTGTTTTTTATTCCTTCTTGTTGAGAGTCTTGACACTGGTTGAGTACCATTACACCAGCGCTACCATTTTCACCAGTGTGCTGTATCCTGGGAATTCAGCCCATATTTAACCTAAAATTACAGCCTAACTCAGCAGGACTCCACTCATCTCTGACTTGATGTTCATCCTAACGCAGCTAAGTAGATATTCAGTGGTGCTTGGATGAGCAGGAGCTTATAGACAGTCTCTCATTATTTAAACCACTGCTTTACTTTTCCACTCTCCGAGGTGTTTTCCATTTGGATGTGATGGCGTTCGTGGTTTTTCAAGATAAATCTCTGGTGGTCCGCGTCCTCAGCTGCTGGAATAAATGGCTCCTTCAGATGAGTGCGTAATGCCGTGTGGGGAGCGAGTGCATGCAAGAGCAGATTAGAACATGCAGCAGACGGTGGAAAGCTGAGTTATCCTCAATCCTTCACTGGCGTCCACCTCCTCGCAGCTCGTTTTTAAAGCCCCCGTCGAAAGGGTCTCTGCTGAATAATAAGCTTTCCCTTTCTCGCCGTCCTTATAAACAACCTATGCCTCACTCCAAGCAGGAAAGCTAACAGGACAAGCCTATTTATTCTGTATCTGTGCTCTCAGATCTGCATTCATTCTTCTCACAAGCTCAGGACGACGAAAGCTATTCTGTTGTGCGCATTCTGTCTGCTGCACCTGCTTGGCTTAGAAGGCAGAGTCATCTTTCTGTACTTCTGTGTGCCGTGCAGTTTATTCGGACAGCTCTAAAATTGCTTAGACACTTGTGTGACTGCACCAAACACAGTTCTTGGGACTGTAAAAATGCAGCGTCATTTTATTTACCCTCTGATTTTTGCTAATTTTAGCGTTCAACATGAACTCACTCCACCAATCACTGTTGTCTCTGGTGTTGGCTTACTACAACCAAAATGACCAATCAGCCATATCCTACACTCTCAGAAATAAAGGTACTAAACTATCACCGGGGCAGAACCCCTCTTGTCACTGGCGTGGGTCCCTCAAGGGTCCATCTCAGTACCTTTAGTCAGAGAACATCTGTACATTAATCTACAGAATTGTTATTTTCTAAGCTGTACTGACTCCACACACCCCGTCTTGTCTCCAGGCTTTTATTTTACATTCGGTTATGAAAAGGTACAAATACAAACTTTTCACCTAGAAAAACTTATTTAAGGTTCACAGTCAGACCTTAAAACCACTGCAGTACCTTTGAGGGAACATTTACATAGTTTGCTCCTTAGTAAACGAAAAAAGTACCTGCACAGAACCTTTTATTTACAACAGTGTATATTTTCCTTGTTTTCTTCCGTGCGGTCCACTTATGATGTTTATTTGGGTTTATATACCAAATACAGACATACATCAATTTTCCAGGCTCTCTTCATTGAGAATTAAACAGGCTGATTTATTTTTTACTGTCCCTTTAAGGGGAATCTATGTAGATGACCTCTGTTGTGATTGGCTGTTCTGTATTGGGCATCGTTCAAAAAGCTGTTCAGACTGAAACGTGAGTAGGCGGAGCTAAGCTGCTGTGAGTAGAATAGACAAATATACATGTCTATGTTTTTTGTGAGCTCACAAATGGGCTTCTTAATTTACATAATTACCCTCAAACAAGGGTATGTAAATGTAGACTTATGTAAATAGAGGCATGGGTCTCTATTTTCCCCGATGCTAATTAGTGCATATAGCTTCATGTTAGCTGCATTAGCGTTGTAGATTCGGTGCAAAAGTAACGAGGCAGACTTCAGACGCCAGACATGACTTCGCTGATCGACTGCATTTTGAGGAGAGGGGGAAAATTGTGTAAATATTTTTTTTACTGAATCGTTTAAGTCGGTGTAAATGATCTTTTGATATGGACGAAGCTTCTAGAGTCCATCATGACGTACCTTATGCGCCTCCAGTAATCACAAGGCGAAGTTTTCCAATTTTGTGTCTTGTGTCTAGCTCTTCGGCCTTCGTGAGCCCAGCGCCGCACGGCGTTTATTGGATTGGTGGGCTTTGTAATGCTGAGCGATGTCAGTCAGGGAGGTAGCGCAGACACTTGGCTGAACCTGAACTCGGCTCGTTGTGGTTATTAATAGTGACCTGAACTTTCAGGAGCCCCACAAATGAGCTCCAGATGTGGAGAAGTGGGGAATCTGTGTGAACCTGAAAAGCTCAAGAGCGGAGAGAGGGGAAAGATTGATGTCCTTTTTTTTCTTTTTTAAAAGGGGGACCCTGAAAAGAGGTTAGGGGGTGTTCAGAGGGGGAGCTCGGCTCGATGGTTGTGTTGGCTTTGCGTTTGCTTGTCTTTCCTCCTTCGCCTCCCCCTCCTGCGTACCCTCCCCATCCAGCGTCTGTGTTGGTATAGCGGAACTGAAAGTTCAGTCTCGCAGTGTGTATCCGCTCTTATTTCGGTGTTGTGGGTTTTTGTGTGTTTTGAGAAACTGGCTTTCTGGCTGGTGAATTTATTCTAGTACTTAAATAACTGTTCTTCAGCAGTTCATGGGTTTTGGCTGGAGGAGGTCCTGAGGGTGTAATGTGGCTGTGATGTTTGTCCGTGTGCCTCCTCCCTGCTTATTAACAGCCCAAGAATCTCGCACAGGGTCTCTAACACAAATCTCAGTGGCGGAACAGTAAAGCCGTGCCTGCACCGTTACAGGAATAGAATAGACAGAAGTCCACAGTTTTTCCTCTCACCCCAAATATAGTCAGTCAGCCCAGACTTATTGTGTGTCTGTCGTTTTGTACAGCAGCTACGAGGCCAATGTCACCAAGAAGTAAAGCCGATGACCACCAATCAGTGTCGTACCAGCTGCATTCCTAAATCATAACTGTGTGGAGTTGATACGCATCTCAAATTGGCTTCTTTTATTTGGTTTCTGGCGCCAGCATATCTTTGAAAAATGGGCGTTATTTTAGAAACTCACTGTGTAGCTGAAACCAGACATGCCAGCCCATAAGCCCACTCGAAGCTGGAATGTAGGGATGCACCAATGTGGGAATTGCAGGCCAATACTAATATTCAATATTGTTAATGGGCACAACTGCCAATGCTGCTCCATAAACATTTATAAAACATAGAAATTATACATAATATAACGTTTATATATAATGTTTTGAAGTTACAAATGCAGTAAAATGAATAAAATGTTGATATTTTAGCACAGTAGCCCTGAGTTTCCTCAACTTTTTGCTCTTTTTGAATATTTATCATGTATTGGTTTCGTATGAAAGTCAAATCTAAACATTTTCTCAAGGGTCCGTCTCAGTACCTTTTAGTCAGGGAACAAAACTACCATAATTCACTGAAATGATTGGTTCTAAGCTGTACTGACTCCACACACCCCGTCTCGTCTCCAGGCTTTTATTCTACTGGTCTGTTTTAAAACATTCGGTGATGAAAAGGTACAAATATGAACTTTTCACCTGGAAAAACTTAAGCTTCACAATCAGGCCTTAAAACCACTGCAGTACCTTTGAGGGAACATTTACACTGTACCATTTCTAACTGTACGTTTTTTTTTTTCTTGCGGGAAATGTTGAGAAATGTTGAACAGTGTTCTCAACTCATCACGAACGTTAGTACAGTACAGTCCTTATATTTAAAAGAGATTGTAGTGGTGTTTGTTTTTGCTCTGTCAACATGCATACAGACAGGTTTTGTGTCTACAGCGTTAATCGTGCAGCTTGTTGAAGGAAATGCATGCGTCATGGATGTTAGTCATCACTCACGGTCAACTTGAGTCTCGACTTGCTTGGACCATTTCAGGCTATGTCTTAATCCACTCTAAATTATATGCGCAATGATTCGAATCATACCGGCGATAATTGCTTGAGAAGGTCTTGAGTTTAGACGATACTTGAATGTTTAGATTTGCTTACTTGTGCCCCAGAAGAGCAGAACGTTTAGGTCCCATGTGCCAAACACCAAGTCAGGCCGGTGACACAGTCCTGTTTGACCCGCAAAATGATTAAAATTTTCCGCTCTTATTAGCCTGTTACACCCTGAGATGCGTGCACTACATTCCCCGGCATGCACTGCAGCATAGTGTGCCTTCTGCGTGGTGTCTAGTTTAAGCAAATAGGCAGTTAAAAAAAAAAAAAAAACTTCCAAAAACAGTCGGATACATTTTTATGCCTATTTTGCTGTTGCAGCATATTTTGGATAAGCGATGTCCCGTTTTTTGGCTCTTTTAGTGGTTGAGTTTGACACCCCTGGTTTAGGTGATGCTGAGCGACAGTGCTAAAATATCAGCAATGCATGTTATTTATTTTACTGCATTGAAACCCTAAAGACTTTGTTGTAATTTTGTGTGATGCTATTCCAGATAAATGCCATCCCACTATCTAAGGTTTGTGCCGTCGTCATCATCAGCCGATATGTACATGAAAAATATCAGATTGACCGCCCCACAAACATCAGGAATATCGGCCCACATTTCCCGTATCGTTCTGTCCCCAACTAATTTACTACAGTTGGCACATTCTCTTCAGCGTTTGTCTGAAGGGAACTATGAGACAGCATAACAGCAACACTCACTACAAACATGTTTACCAACAGGTCGCGAGATCCCCGCCATGCTCTGTGGGTCACAGCCACACAATGATGTCACTGAATAGGCCCGCTTGTTGACGAGCACTGGGCCATAATAACCAGTGGGATGGCGCTTGTCTAGACGGGCATTCTCTGGGCAGAGCGGTGAGAGGCAGGCAGTGGCACTAGTGCAGATTCAGTCACGGGCCAGTTGTGTTGCTTGTCGCCCGGCCTGCTAATGAGCAGGCCTGCACTGCCCCCGTGAGCCCCCACGGCCAGGCCGTGCGCCCATGTCTCAGCTGGCTCTCAGCCCTGGCTCTTCACGGTGTTCTTCACCAAGCTCCTCATGCATTGTTTACAGACCGCCGGTGGGCAAGCTGCAGCATATTCAGCTCGCAAATTAGAGTCTGCTGTCGGAAACCCGTCTCTTGTAGGCCTTTTTTTGAGATTTTTGGGCAATTCAGCAGCTGTATGATGTTGTCTTGTTAAGTGAATTGCAAAAAAAGCTGTGAATAAAGTTCCTTTGTAGAGGAACAAGAGAATTGTTCACAGTGATGGTGATGGGAACCAGACGTCTTAAGAATTTAATGCATCTAAAATCTCCCTCATGGAAATGTGTTACTCAAAACCTGCCTGATATCAGGTCTGGTTTTCTGCTAGTTTTGAGAGAAGCCTTAAGCCTGAAACTAATCTTTCTATAAGACATTTGTGGGATAGAGGTGCATGCAGGGAGATGAAGGGCAAAATAATCCTCAAAGAAAACTTTTTTTTTTTTTATGTACCACTATTTTACCATCAATGAAACTCAGAGGACAGATGTAGGTTCAGGGGTAGTTTTGGGTAGCAAATAAAATGGCTGTATTTGTGTTGTAGACGTGTGATCCCTGGTTCCCATCACCACCACTATGGAGACATGAGTCAGTAAATTTCTCCACAGTGAACCATTCATGTCAAACCACTCAATGACTTTATTTACATCTCAACCACTGAATTATGCAGATATTTGACAAAAAAAATTGGTGGTGATGCCTCCTGGACTGTGTACTGCCTTAACATCTTGTTTATTGTCTGCTTAGACAAGTATGAATGGGACGCTTTGTTGTCCTCACATCTCTGTGTTTTGTGTACCTTCTTTCCGGTTTTCGGCGAGTTATTAAAAGGTGTGTTATGGAGTGGTTTGGGCCGAGTCTGTGTCCTTGTTTTGTGCCTGCAGTCTAAAAGCCTTCCGTGCCGAGACAGTAAAAATGTTGGAATTGCCATGGTAACCATAATAGCTGTCCATAAAACACTGTGTAAATGTAAAAATGAGACAAACAGTGAAGGAAAGCCATAAAAGCGCCGGAGTTCTGCAGTCAAGGAATGCATTTGTGTTGAGTGCGCACTGACTGTTCGGGAGAGAGGGAGAGATTCTCACTCGTCCTCTTCGTTTAGTGTCCCGCCGTCCAAGGCCCCTATTAACTTGACAGTGACATCGTTTGATGTTTTACAAATAACGAAAAAAATAGTCAATTTGTATTATACTCGGAATTCTTCTGGTTTCTGTCAACTTTACCGCTTGGCCTTTCTTTCCCAGGGGCAGGCATGGAGTTCTTGGGTTATGCAAACACAAGTGTTGTTGATTGTGGAAAAAGCAAATTGGACTATATTTTACTGTTTAGTTTTTATCATTACTTCAATGAAACTTTGTAAACAAATACATATTAAATGAATGTAAATGTCTGGAATAGAGAAAAGTACTCAAAACAAAAACTTGAAGGATGTTAAGTGACCAAAACAAACACAATGTCCTGTTGGTGTCACAGTTTTTTGCTGGCGTATCACTAATGCATGTCCAAAAGTATCCAGACAGCCTTTCTATTTCACCTACTTGCACTCACTGTTCAGTTCCTCCCAGCAAGTCTTTACAGAAAAGCACAGCTAACAGGATGGGATGCTCTGGAGCAGCTGGACATGAGCCTGAGGTCACTCTGCCCAGTGCCAAGCGTGGGCTAGAGGGGTGTAAAGCTCCCCCAGCATTGGGCTGAGGAGCAGTGCGTTCTTTGGGAGCGGTTGACCTCCATCCAGTGCATCTGAACGCCTAACATTGACTTTGTAAAATAAGGCCTGTTAGCTAAGCTGGTTTACTGTTGGATGCTTTTGCGCTGTTGACTCAACAGTCACCCTCGTGAAACAAGTTAAGCTTGAACTTCTTGGAAATTTGTGGAAAATTGAATGCGCAGAATGTACCTACACAAGATCTAGAACAAATCCCCTGACGTTACTTGGAATTCTTATCTGTGGACAGATGCCAGTGTGCTATTCAGAATGCTGAGTAATAGATTGACTCCTGTTGTTTTTAGATTTGAGCTTTTTTAGTTTAGGAAAGTAAA
Source organism: Pygocentrus nattereri (assembly GCF_015220715.1). Lineage (NCBI taxonomy): Eukaryota > Metazoa > Chordata > Actinopteri > Characiformes > Serrasalmidae > Pygocentrus > Pygocentrus nattereri. The sequence goes on from NC_051229.1 coordinate 34,593,683, forward strand.
ACATGTTACTGGAGGGTGTTTTGTACTTGATTCTAGAGTCATATCACTCTAGAACTGTAGTGGAGCGTGCAAGCACGGCGGACGTCGCGCAAACATGGTGCAGCATGCTGCGCTTTTCACAAACATTTCTGGGAAGTACATTTTGTATGTGATTCAGAAGTAAAAGGGCTGATGGACGTCACATCACGTTTAATAGGACTTTTATGGCAAATATGGACAAGGGTATCGTGAAAAAATGCAGTTCAGAGGCTGCAAAGCCAAGACATTGTCAGTAAGAGAGCGTAAAAGCACAAGAACCTTAGAGCAGCTGTTTAACTTTGGGTAAAGTAGTTAGCGCTCTTTGTTGTCTCGGGCTGAAGAATACAGTAGAGTTTATTCTAGAGCTATAATTTGCGCTTTTAGCACAGAGGCGCATGTATTATTATGGACAGGAGAGACTGTGAGTTTTGCCGATCGTTTTGAAAAGGTAGTAATTCCTGAAAGTGAGTCATGAGCTGCGCAGCAAATGATTTAATTCTTTTCAAAATAGAGATGTCTGGAACACTTGAGCAATACTGGGCGAGCGTGTACACAAAAGGAGTAGCTTTTTGTTTTTGGACATTATAGTTTACAAAAAATGTAATTATGGTTTATCTCTCATTGTTTGCACAGGAAATGCCGGTGTCTGTTGACTGTACTGCCGGTCTTGGTGCAACTTTTCAGCATTTATATAAATATTTTTTTTCATTTTAACTTAAAAGGATTGTTTAAAAAGGGCACATTCACATTCCTACTTACCAACGCACATCATAAAGATTTAAATTACTCAAGTGCCTGTTTTTTCTTTTGTGGGCTTGGAGGAGGAAACACACGCAGGTGTAATTGGAAGTAGGTTTCTGTGTGAGACTGTTTTTTCAGTCCCGCGCCCACCCGCTCCCGCAAGATTTCATCCCGCACCTGCAGAAAATTAGAATTATTTGTTTCCAACCCACACCTGGAACGTTTTTGCCCCCCTTCTCACCAGCGCAGTTTCGTCAATGCAAACTGACCACCAATCTCTGACGTAGGTCATTCACAGGTACATTATAGTTGGAAGCAACCAGTTGGGTAATAACTAGTTATATTTACTCACATGCGCACAAGTACATAGTATATCGAAATGGTAATACTTTTACTTCTGTCTAGGTGCATTTGTTTGGAAAGGAATCTACTTTTTACTTTTTATTCCTTTTAAGTGATCGATGTTGATGTTGGTTCAGAATTTAAATGTTAGGTTTGTTCAGAATCTGTAGTGCTTTGTGGTTGGACACAGCTCTGACCATTGAGATGTATCATTTATTTTTTTTTTAGACTAAAAAAAGATGAATAGCCACTAAAAATAGTTGATAAATGCTGACTGTACTAAGAATTTCCACATAGAGGTGGGCGATATGGCAAAAATGTAACATCACGATACTTAGACAATTTTTACTGTACGTGATATGTCAGTGTTTTCCGACCTCCGATAAGCTGGAAAAGGCAAAGTACAAAAATCCTCTAAAATACTATGAATTCAGAGTTATTCAGCGTTTCACATCGTGCGCTGTACTAAATCCAATAAAAGGGATAATTGTGCACTCTTTGTGATTAAACATGCAGTTTGGGAGTGTTTTTCTAAGCATTACTGATTTACGATGTGCCATAGTGGTGAGTAGCAGTGAAACAGCTCAGTATTTGAGATTTTAGCACTGTTGTACTTTTCAAATTGTTACTAGGAAACTGAGCCCTTATTACACCAAAGACAGTACTTTGTTGAACTGTCGATTTAACCTCATTATCATTGTATTCTCACTGTACTAGGGTACCATTCACCCCCACCCAAAGCCTGAAAACATAATCTAGAAACCCTGTTCACTGTACACATAATCTAGAAACCCTGTTCACTGTACACATAATCTAGAAACCCTGTTCACTGTACACAATCTAGAAACCTTGTTCACTGTACACATAATCTAGAAACCCTGTTCACTGTACACATAATCTAGAAACCCTGTTCATTGTACACATAATCTAGAAACCTTGTTCACTGTACACATAATCTAGAAACCTTGTTCACTGTACACATAATCTAGAAACCTTGTTCACTGTACACATAATCTAGAAACCCTGTTCACTGTACACATAATCTAGAAACCTTGTTCACTGTACACATAATCTAGAAACCCTGTTCACTGTACACATAATCTAGAAACCTTGTTCACTGTACACATAATCTAGAAACCTTGTTCACTGTACACATAATCTAGAAACCCTGTTCACTGTACACATAATCTAGAAACCCTGTTCACTGTACACTAAGAGCAGCAGCTCCTTGCATTCGAAAGCTGTTCCACTGTCTCAGTGTTGGAATCAAAAACGACACAAATCAGCCATTGTCTAGAGTGGAGTGCCGGCGTATAATTACATAAAGAGGGGCTCGGGGGCAGTGAATGGAGTTCGGCAAAATTCCATCAATTACCCAGCCTTCCCACCCCAGCAGCTCTAAAAAGCCGCCGCTCATGTTGCTCTTGTTCTGGAAACAAAGCCATGCACAATGGCTTGTTGTTGGGAGGTTGCGTATTACTCTGTGCATGTTACTGTGTGATTTCATTTGGGAGGGGCGTAGAGAGGGTGGGAGTACAGTCAGGGTGGTACTCCTTTTTTTTTTTTTTTTTGTTTTTGTTGTGTTTGCATGGATGTAATGGATCAATACATTTTAAATCACATTTTCTCATTACGTCATGGTATCAGGTGCCCTTTAAGGTTACTTTTAATAAAGTTATTTTTCCATAAGATTCTGTTTATGTGCTACTTTCTCTTTAAATTACACTACAGAAAGTGAAACTGCCTCGCTTTGTCATTCAGTGTGTTTATTTGAGTCGAATAAACCGGTTACATTTTTTTTAAAAAAAGGTTGAACTGACTGAATAAAAAAAAAAAAAGCTCCAATGTACACTGTAGAGAACCTAACATAGTATTGTAAATGCTGCCCAGAGAAAATCACATTTAGATGAAGGAATCTTGATATTTGTTTCATTTTTATGGATTTCGAAACCATCTGAAGCACTTTTAAATTGCATAGGTTGCAAGCGGCAATCATTGGGGTCCAAGCACTTGCAAAGATTTGAGGTTACACGCTCCCTGTTGCTGACATGCACACCTTTCTTTTGATGGGATTCGAACCCAGCCCCTTCTCATTGGAAGCACAATGTTTTGATGGTGGTCCATGGGGACAGTGCACTTTTGGAGACTGTTTAGTTTTAGACAGCATTAAGCAGCCAAGAGCTATTTTAGCAACTGGTTCCCAAGTTTGTTTTTATTATTGGGAGCCGTCTTCGATGCTTGGACCCCTAACAGGTAAAACAACTCTGACTCTTATACACAATATATCGCTCAGTGCTGAATAGAGCTGATTTGGTTTGGGATGATGTGTGCGAGTATGAATTTACCTCCATTTTGAAGTGATGATTCATACATTCTCCTGGTTTTCGTTTATAAAATGTTTATCAGTGAAAAGCCACTAATGTTCTTTGCTCTGCCTTCTGCAAGATGGGGTCCTGATCAGCTTCACTCAGTGGCTCAAATGTTTGGTAGAGAAAGGAACATTTGGCCTTAAATTCTTAAACTGCACACAACCAAAGCACTTTTTATAGTAGTGACCACATCATTTTTGGAGTTTTTTGAATAGTAATCTGTTTGTTTAAGGGTCTGGAAATGAATAAAACACTGTACACCTTTTGTTAAAACTACCTGAGCATCGGTCATGTTCAGTCATATTGATTCAAGTGTGAAGCTTTTTCTTGGCAGACGTGTAGGCCTCACAGTATGGCATGAAGAAAAGGGTATTACCCATCAATCCTCGTCCATCATTCTGAAGAGAGGATGAGCAAATATCCTCCCTCTCACTGTGGGTGGTCTCATCAGCGGAGAAGAGTTAGCTCGGTGCCCGGCATGGCCTCCCGCGTGGAAGGCACGTACCACTTTTGGGGATAAATAAGTAAACGTGGACGAACAGGCCCACGCGGATGTGGAAAGGGGGAAAGCAGCGACTGGTTAACGAGGCTCTGCTGACATTCTGTTGCAATAAATACTTAAAAACCCTTCTCTGCGCTCTCCAGCTCCGAGCCCACTGCTCGATTTATACATTATTAACCTAATGAGAGGTGAGGCGCTCCAGAAAGACGAGACAAAAGACTTTCTGTAGCTTTTGCTTTCATCTAAGCGAGGCCACACAGGGCGTTCGCGGCTTACGAGATCAACCGAGTCAGAACTTCAGAAAGTGTCGGAGTCGGCCTGCTTTCTGTCAGTGAATGCCTGTGAAGTTTAAATCATAATGGTCAGCAGTGAAAGGGGCATGTAGGCCGTCGCTGCAGCAACTGTGAGTGTAACCACTGGTTATTGAGTCTGTGAACATATTTATCATCAGGCTCAGCCACTCGCATCTGATTTTGCAACAGTTGTGCAACTGTCCCTTTTTTTTTTTTTTTTTTTTTTTTTAGGAACCTTGACGATAATCTGTACTGATCGCAGGCTGTAATGTGGGATTAATGGAGAATCTGGTGCCAGTTTGAACTAGTTTTGCTTGAACTAGTTTCCTGCAATACATTTGGCTCTTGTCGTCCTGATGGCATCTTAAATACGTGCTGGTTCTGAGCATTTTGTTTACGCGTTGACTTGTTTAGGAGTGCGACGAATATATCATCGCTGTCCAAAGACAAACAAGTATCGCCAGCATGCTTACAAAGCCAGGTTGGTTTTTAATATTGGGAACTACCTTCAGTGCTTGGACCCCTAACAGGTGAAGCAAACTGCTTGGTGACACGCTGCTGTTTTTTTGAGCATTTGGCTAATAAATATTTAGCAAATAATCACTAAAAATACAACTAAGCCTAAAACATCAAAATCATGGTATGTTAGTATGACTGTATACTGCTACTCGCGATGTATCGCTGAGTACTGAATGGAGCTCATAGTACACGTTTGGGATGATGTGGGAAGTTTCACTTTCTGTCCTAGTTAAAGCAATGTGGTTTTTATTCCAAGCAATTTTGAAACATTTATGTTGGTTTGTTCTTCATGATGTTTTCACGATTTAAATTACGGCTCAGTGCTCAGATGATGAAAGTAAAAATTGCAAAAATAAAAAATAAATAAATAAAAAAATTGAAAAAACCTTTTTGTTCAGAAATGGTCAGTAAGGCACTCACGAGAGGAGTTATCTGTGAATATTGTTTTTAATTCTGCTCTAATGCATCACTCATGTTAGACAGCGCAGCAACCTGTTCAGTGTTGCCAGATTGGGTGCAATCCCCCATGGAATAGCGTTTTTGTGCTACTTTCTATGAGAATGCGTTTCATTAAAGAGCCCATATCCTATGGTTTTCTTGAAAATTTTCAAAATTTTTCCTTTTTTTTTTTGTGTTTGTGTGGTTTTATGTACCAAACCTCTCTCTAATTTCTCTTGTCTCTTAGAATTAAACAGGCTGTTTTGGTGATTTTCAGTGTAAATAGGAGGGGTTGAACACTTGTAGCCTGAATAGATAGATATATTTATATTTATAATTTATAATATAAATCACAAAAAAAATTGTACATTTAAAATGGGCTGTTTTTGCAGCTTATATTTGGAGTTTGCAGGTTATGTATGGAGTGACTTGTGTGTTTCACAAACCACATCAAACCATGTTTATTTCGTAAAAGTGAGAAATTAGTTTTTCCAAACGATGAACATTAAAAAGAACTAAATTTGTGCAGTAATGCAAAAAATGTTTTTATTTATTTCTATTCTTAAACAGTCGTTTGCAAATGTTTGCACGCCCCTGGTCAAATGACGTTTTGTTTGATTTTCTGAGTGAAAATGTTTCACCTCCTCTGCGGAGAACACACGTCTGCGTACTTTGATGCACAATTATTGCTTATTGGCAGGATTTAACATACCGGGGGGGAAAAAATAGAACACTAAAAAAATTTGATCCTGTGATAAATATGTATTCAGTCTCATTTACAAAACCAACAGTTATGCTCAAGTGTGCAAAACATATGTCTCCCGTATGTTAAACGGCAAATAAATATAAATTGTGGTAAATTTGTTCAATGCAGAGGATGTTATTGTTTTCATTTAGTAAATCAACAAAACATGTAATTGAACCGACAGTGTGTAGATTTTTGATGCAAATGTGGAATATTTATGATTATATTCAGTAGAGTATTAAACTAGTGAACACGTTGGGTAGTTGCAGTGCAGTATTGATTTCTGGTTTATTTCTGTTGGGGGAACTCAATGTGTGGTTGGACCAGTTGGGATTGTTTGTCTCAATATTACTTTGTGGGGGGAGGCTTTTAATTCTAAACCAATCAAACAGGTATGTGCAAAACCAAGACAAATGGCTTTGACTGTACACCCAGCGAGAGCTTTCACCAGCTCAGCAGGAGCCAACAGACAACTCCCAGCGCGCGGTCTCAAACACTTCTATCAGTCACGTCCAGCTGAGTGCTTTTATTAATGGACGCAAGTTCATCCCGTGCTTTATTGCCAGTGGGTTGTGTTAAGCCCCTCCTGGCATTTTCCCGACTGCTCCACTGTCCTGGATAGCTGGAGCGGCATCATCGAGTATGTACGAGTAACTCTGCCATTACGAGATGATGTATGGGTCGGATTTGAGCAGCCTATAAGATGGCGGCACACCTCGGCCCACACAGCGTGGCCGTGTGGGATTGGGATCCCGTTTCACCTTTTTTTGGAAGAAAGTGCAGTTTCATTGTTTTCCTTCGTAATTCTGTTTTATGGTGTAGTGTTACTGCTTCACTCATGGGTCCTGAATCTGAATTAGATGCATAGAAAATAGGTTTGTTTATTTTTTCCCTCCTTCACAGCCGTTCCGTTCTTACTCACGCAGAGCCGGCAGCACATTGGCAGGCATAATTAGCCAGCTGAACAGTTGTCTGGATCATGCGATGGGAATCTAAAAAAAGCTTCTGCCATGAGAAACGATCTCCCTCCCTTCACGTTATTGTTACCGTCCTGCCCGATTTGGCTTTATTGTTTACGCTGTGCTCTCTAAAGTTGACCGCATGGCGTCATCCATCACGCCGCGCTGTCCACCGTCCGCTGGGAGTGACCCCTGCACTTTTTGCTCTCATACAACATCTGGATGCTATTAATCCCGGGAGTGCACCGTCTCGTGGTCTCCGCGTCCATTTTTTCAGGCTGGTATCTCCGCGTTCGCCTCCTAATCTCCTTTTTAGAGGCCCAGATTGCGTTCCCGGCAGGGTGTAGACATTAATTCTGAGATGAGAGCCATGATTCTCGCTCTCTTTGCTGTCGTGGGCCTTTTTTCCTCCCAAGTTCCCCAAAAAAAAGCATCTTGGTATGTGATGTCTGTAGCTTATCATTCCAAAACCCATCGATCCTATCTCAAATCTCAATATCCTCGCCGTTCCAGCCCGTAAACTCGCGGATGAAAAATTCCACGCCAAAGTCGCTGAATTACCCCCAGCCTTTTTGAACCTATATCCCAAAACCCTTGACTCCTTTTTCACTGCCTGCACGTTGCACCGCTTCAGTGCTGAAACTAGGCCTCAGTCCTCCTGTAGCTTCGGTTACCATAGGAAGTCTGTTGTTAGGAACTTGAAGGCTTAGAGAAAGGGACTCATGGGACAAGGCCTTGTGTTGAAAGACTGCCTCTTAACGCGCCGCGCTCTCTGTGATGCCGTCCTCAGAAGACGAGCGCGAAACTAAATAAAAAATAAATAAAAACCGCACTGTTTTTGATTCCCAGCGAGAGGGGTCAGACTCTCTGAAGCAGCGCTCCAGGTAAAGCAGCAGAAGCCATGAAACGCTTGCTGGATGCGTCGGGTCACCTTGTAAACGAGCTGGCGCTCGCTCAGTCGTTAGAGCGGGATTTCAAAGTTTTTAAATAGGTCGCTCCTGCTGCTTACACGAAGAAAGGCCTGTCAGAGGATTGTCAGTAGATAAAACAAAAATAAATCTCTCACCTGAAAAAAGGAAAGAAAAAAAATGTGGATCAATATTTACCGTCGGTGCTAAAGGCTGACTTTAATCCATACTTTGCTGGAGTCTTGTTCTCTGAACCTTGACAGCTCTCGCGTTGTCAGATACGGATCTGGTGCGGAGGTAGGGAAGAGGTGAGGGGGAGCACGGCCGTACGAAATTAGTCGTCAGGTTGCGCGGCGTGACGCCTGCGTAGCTCTTATGCCCCCGTGCTTTGTTTAAAAGAAGATGGAGATGTCATGCAGAGATCTTACGCCGCTGCATTGTAATGATGCCAGCCCGCTGCACTGTGGTTTCGCATCCGAGACAGTTGCTGTGTTGTAGTTGATGTGTACCTCGTTGTGGTGTTTCAGCTCAGCCCAAAACAATCCTGCATTCCCCACCGTTACTGTCTGAGGTGCATAACGTTATCGGGTCGGGTTAAAACCAAGCCAGTGTGGGAGTGAAGGTAGGCTGGAGGAATATTGTGTCTCAGTGACTATGGCGTGACCGCAGAGCGCACCTCAGACAGGATGCATCGCCTGCAAGAGCGTAGAGGGGAGAACCGGGAGTCTGTAGGCGTCTGGATGGCGCAGCTGAAGTCTGCACGTCAGTCTTCATTTCGGGGTCGCAGACAGGCGTGGGCACGTGCCCCACTTTCTCCCCTCCGTGTAATGTATCTCAATACAAAGACAAGATTATTGCGTTCGGAGATGCCAACCCACCGTGCACATTAATGGCTTTTGGATGCCGTTGATGCCGTTCGCCATTCGGGGTTATGTCATCCAGCATACCCATTCGTCACAGCTAACAATTACCCGTCTGTTTGTCCAGATACCCGCCCACTGTTGTCCTGGAAAACATGCACTTCATTCATTCGCATGAATCTAGACTCCGTTGCTATTCCATTATTATTCCTAATCAAAATTAATTAACCTACTCTACCGTATAAATTGGACCTGGCTTTAGAAGAGAATCCCCACTCCCCCTTCTGTGTAGACATGCAAATTCCGAGGGTGTTTGGAGCCGGAGCAGGGGCAGTTGTAAATTAGGTGGCTTGGTTTGTTTGGTCGGATATAATGCATCTTTTGTTCTCACTGAGCACTGTGCCCTTAATTCATTTAGAGACGAAATGTCTCAGTGCGTGGCGTGCATTTGTTCTTGAATTGGCATCGTGTGCATTCTACTGGGGCAGATTAAGAGCTTTGGGTTGTTATGTACTTATTTTTTCTTCTTGTCTTTTGTGAGATGGTATACTTAAGCATATATTTATCTTAAATCTATTGTTTTGGGTGGTTAATTGCTCAAAAGAAAAGAAAAAATCAGTTCATTTTGTCCATTCATAGCTAAACAGAATGCTTCAATGTAAACTAAGTAAATTTTCAAATGTTTTCACTGCGAGAATGCAGGGTTCACATCAGCCAGAACACGAGAGAACGCAGTTTCCAGTTTTTGTCAGTGGTGTCAACAGCGTTTGCACGTTCCAACCGGCGCAAATATCATATATATCATATCCTAGGGTTTCAGTCACCTGATTTTTCTGTTGTGGCCGCCATATTTGAGATCGAAATTCTTTCTTCACTGCTCAGCACAAATGTAACTGGAGGAGAAAGATGGCTAAAATGACTCTCCTTACTTTGGAGGAGGGAAAAAACGCAACCTCAACAAAGTCGATAAAATAGGCTGGGTCCTTATACATTTTCCCCTGAACTCCTGCTCCCACTTAAACTGGTGGAAAGCTACTACAATGGGTTTTCCTGACATTTATATTTATCTCATACACAGCCCCTCTCCCTATTCTGGAGAGTCTCTCAAAGCAGTTAACAGCACATAAGCCCACTGGCTCTTCACTCAGGGTGGGTAAAGCATCCCATGGTGTTCATAAAGAGGAGAAGAACTCTCTGGCTACATTTACACAGCAGGTAAAAGTGGCCCGAATCTGATTTCCTCAACAAGTCCGATTTTGTTTGTTTGTTTGTTTGTTTAGCTGTTCACATCATCTTTTTAATGTGATCTGTACGGGACATCAGTCTGAACAGATCAGCTCCCAAACCGACCCGCATGCGCAAAAGCACAGGGCTTCACGTGGCTCGTCCAGAGGTAATCATGAAGACTAGCGAACACCAGTCGCTCCCGGTTTCGTCTTCGCCAGCATTACAGGAGCGATTATGAAATTCCAGGGACAGCTGGGCTCATCACCCAGAATGTGTTCAAGCTCGCCATAAAAAGGGCGCATTATTCCGCCACGGCCACTTCTTTGGTTCGTGTCCTCGCATTTCTTTAATCTCTGACACTTTATTCTCTTTATGAACTTTATTCCCTGATGCTGCAGCCTCGGGCTCCTCCGGCGTCGTTCTCTTCCGGCCGTGTTCGGCCATTTCGTTCAAAACCTCTTCACATACGGAGCGGAGCGGTTGTGATGAGTCTTCTATTATTTTTGGTACAGAAACATCAGCCTAAATGTTTGAGCCTCTGCAGTGCGAATTGATGACGAATGTCGAGTTGTACTGATGTACTGATGAATTCCGATCTGGCTGTTCAGACTGCGTCGCATTGCCACGGATTAGATATCAGTACCACATATGAAAGCATCTCAAATCGGAATTGAGTATCAGATTCAATGTGTTTTTGCTGTTTACACTGACACACAAATGACACATCTGAGGAAAAAGATCAGACTTGGGCCACTTTTACCTGCTGTGTAAACGTAGCCTTTGTCATCATAGGAAGGAAACGACATCAGCTGATCAACACACGTGAACAGTGCTAGGCTTTAGATCGCTTTAGCTAATGCTAACAGCCGAGAGATAAACAGTCGTCCCCCTGTCGGAGCGGCAAACAGCCAGGATAACTTTACTGTTTCTGGAGAGTTAAATGTTTGAATTTAGAAACATAAGCGTTAAAGACTGAACGCTGTGGATCGGAAAACTACGTAGTGATGTTGTAGGAGTTCTCCGCTCCAGTCCTGAAACCCATGCACTGCATGACTGTGGCTTCCCTGGTTAAAATACCTGATATTAGTAGATAAATAATCCCTTCTTGAGCTGAACGAGGTGTGCACAGCAGAGAGATGCACTAAACTATACAATGCAGGGGCTCCGAGCTTGGAGTGAAAACACTGAATTAAAGGTCTGTGCGTCTCTCGTCTTGCAGGTGACTCATTCACAAAGCACAGCAAATTGAAGGCATCGGGCAGCTCAGTCCTCAAAATGGCAACGACTATACAGTGTGATGTCGTGCGAAACGTTAGAATATACAGTCAGTGGTTCAACTTCTCTGTGATTGTAGCCTCTTGCTCTTGTTCATACAGCTGGTGGGTTCTTGTTGCAGTGGAAAGTCTTGAGGGGAGCTGCTGCTGCTTTTGTTAGTTTGCTGCTTGTTGATTCATCCATAGGCCTCCCACCAGCTCTTTCGAAAGTGCTGAAGGTATTGCTTTGAAAATTATTTAAAGCTTTTGGATAAAATGGCTACAACTGCAAGTTCAGTCATATTAACATACAGAGCGCTGCAGCTGGGCTTCAGCCTGTGCTACGGATGGTTTAAAGACTAAAATGTGTTAAAAACAAAAACTACATGTAACCTGTCTGTAATTTATATAAAACATTTCGAAACCTGTTTAGACTGTTTAGTGCCATTGACTGACCGGCACAGTCGTAATAAAGCTTTATACTCAAAGTCTTAAGTATTTTTCTTCTTATTATAACTGTGAATGAGAAAAAACAATAGCCAGCAATAATGAACGGTCAGATTCGAAGCGAGTCAGGCCATTCATTTTTTCTGATGCTTGCCCCCCCCCCCCCCCCCCCTCTTTGCTTTTTCTACTTGTCAGCTCCCACGTAAGGCCTGGAGACTGCATGCAGGCGCCTGCTCTACTCCTCCTCACCCCTCAACTAACTGTGCGATTTCTCTTAATTAGGCCTAGCATAGCT